>NW_019214884.1:0-44854 GCF_002532875.2 Varroa jacobsoni | reverse complement strand
CTATTCAGCATTAACAGCTATTTAATTTGTGGTAAGTACACGATCAAAAGAAATCCGTATCAAAGAATGCATCACGATATTGGAAATATATATATATAATGGACCAGGAAAGAAGAATGAAAATTCTCGATGTTCCGCTTTCGCAAGGTGATTTATCTGGAGATTGTATCCTCGTGCAATATATCTACATATACATTCACATATACATGTGTGTTCATCTAATGCTGCTCTTAGCCTATGACCTGACCTGGCTACCATGTCAGTCGAGAAGTGCTGCAACACAAGCTACAGAACTATATACATATATAAATTCGGCGGTTTTTCATAAGCCGCCGTCAAGAATTTATCTGAAGCGTATTACGCCGCTGTGATTGAATAAACTTGAGAGTGAATGAAATACTGAAACGAGAAAGAATGTTAAGCTAAAAGTGCCTGATGGATTCGCCAACATTTTGACCAAAACCAAGAATTTTGGCGAGCTCTGGACAGGACACTCGATGCTTCACAACGTGTAATGAACATTCAAATAAGGTGAACAATACGAAGTGTTATTTACGGGATCGTGCGTGAATCTGAATTGTCATTCAATTAAAACCATAATATAATTATAATCATTAGACATGTATTGAAAGAGGGAAGCAGTTTTATCCTAAAACACTAACGTAGAATATGTGAGTGAAACAAAAGTCCGGAGAACAGGTTCCTTCATCACACTCCTTTGTTCTCATTAGCAAGTCGCTGTCTTTCGTGACACCGCCTTTAACTTGGGTTAACAAACGCATACAGTATCAGTTCATCGAGACAAAATATTTTCACTAATTTGACTTTTAAAATGACTGAATCCTAGTAACAGATTTATAAGTAGTAAAATGTAGTCATTTTTACACCCTCTCAAGGCAGTTTGTTAGGTCGTTCGCTGATGATGTCACATCAATCCTATAAATTAAAACACCTTGGAACAAACGAATATCAAGCAGGTAGATGAGGAGAAGCGAAAAATTATTTAAAATAGAAAAAAACACAAATAATATTAAATATAAAAAGTAAAATATGGGGTATATTCTTTATTCATTTGTCAGAACTGAAGGTTTGGACATTATCTGCGGAAAACGACTTTTATAATAAAAGCTATATCAGGCATACGTCACGATCCGTAGTTATTGAAATCATCTACTAATGACCTTATATCTCGAAAAAAGGTCAAGTATTTCATCGTTAAGATATCAACGTTAACGAAAAATACGCTTAAAAAGCTAATGACAGTAGTTGGATCAAGTGCAATGACTCACAGCAAATAGTGTATATGTATGTGTATATATATATATACATACAATCAAGCATGGCCTATTACGTGACTACCGAAGTCTTTCGCACGTAAGAACAAACGGGTTCACTCACCACTTCTTGTGGTAACTTCTATGTTCGTGAATTCAGTAAACTGTTCGAACATAAATGTATTGGTGGTGACCTTGGATGTGTCGTAGAAGAAAGAAAAATCATATGCTAGATATAGAAATATATGATGCGAACGGAAGAAAGTAACGAATGAGAGAGCATGCAAAACTATCAATAAAAAAGACAACAGCAACAATGTGTAACAGCAAGAAAAACGCGTTTGGTGCCGCCATCACCCTGAGCGACGGCTGCAATTTGACTGCCGTATACTGAGAACACTGAATTGGATAAACATTGAAACAACTTAATCTACTTGTAGACTGTGGATATGAAGCTGATAACCGTGACGATATTATAATAGTAATAAATAATTGTATGCCGACGTCTTTCACCTTCCCTACATCATCGACCAAAGTGAAAGTAAAATATGACGAAATGCTTATGACAAATATTATGGAATAAAATACAAAAAGTAAAACTCAACATGGAAGAAGACTTTCCAATCTTTGAATTAATTACATTTTTGCTAAGTACACTTCAGGTTATAAATTCGAAATTATTTTCATAGCGCCTAAAGCAATAAGTATTTATCAGGAGGTGTTGGTGCCTAAAGGTTCCAATAATATGTAAGAATTGTCAAATAAGGTATAAATTTCATTTATAAGTCAAAAACTATGATTGCCTGAAGTTGTTTCTAAAATTGCAAAAGCTCGGGGAATACGGCAGCAATTAAGTCTGCTTTCATCAGACCTGGACTTTTTAGAAAACGTCTCTAAAGGAAATTTAGTTGATACATTTAGAACACGCTACATACTGATCAAAGTCTGTAATGTCATACATATTACATGGCGATATTATTCAAAAAACAATACAGCTTTGGAGAGATAATATAGTACTATATCATCAAGCTGTACTTGATCATACTATAATCAAGTACTGTATCAAGTCGCAGCTAAGACGAATAAGCCAGAGGACTGAATAGACTACGGCTTTACAAATTTCTAACAGAGATCATTCTCATCTACTAGTAGGCGATAAAGGCCCATAGTAATAAACAACAGCACGTACTGCTTATTTTTAGTATGTGAAGTGATCAAACCTCTTACTTTATTTTCATTTGTTTATATTATCGTCGCGTAAAGGTCTAGTTAGAAATTGTTCAACGATAGTAAACGAATAAATATTCAAGAGTAATTTTGCCTTAGCAAAATGCCATTTAAAAGGTTTTCGAGTTAACTGTTTACTATATTCCCTCTACAATAGGCCTCGACAAAGCTGTGTGACTTCAGTTCGAAAGTTGATATGAACAGAGACGTAACATATTTATTGGTTCGACCAAGAAAAAGTAGAAATTATTATATTTATATTGTTGCTCTTTGAACCCAGACCAATTTACAGCTTAGCCAGGACCATCGAAGTTCTTGATAAAGTTTGGTCAACATATTAGTTATAGCGTAGTCTTTTAATCATTTTACATTCACATACAAGTCGTATATGGTAAATTAAATATTTTTTCCTTTTCTTAACAAGTGGAACTTTTCATTTTCTTAATAACTGGAACGACCTGTGCCATAAAACTCATGTAATATTTTTGAAGTTCTATCAAATAGTGTAAAGTATTTTAAAGTTAATAGTAACTGAGTTAAGATTTATCATTTATGAAATACACACGTTAGTTTGACAGAATTAATAGGTCTGACGGAGATTTTTACCGTCTTGAGAACTTCATCATTACAAAATCGACGGCCTGTGATATATGGAACAAGACAAAGCTTTTTTACATTTTAATTAAACTATATTCTATTTCACCGCGTCCAAATCACAATAGAAGAACAAAAAGCCTGTACCGTGAATGTTTGCCTAAGGAGTTCAAAAATATTTGTTAAATACATTCTAACTCTTGTGGCATCTGTTTGCAATTAATTTGCAATAATAATAATGCAAATATAATTAAAAACGAATTCGAGTTGTTTTTTAATTTCTGAATTGTCAGATGCGTTTCAAGTACCTTCTACGATTGAAGTTAAATTCTCCGAATCTACTGATGAACAAATGAAATGCGTTTTTACTTCATTTTTAATAGCCCTG
This sequence comes from Varroa jacobsoni, assembly GCF_002532875.2. Lineage (NCBI taxonomy): Eukaryota > Metazoa > Arthropoda > Arachnida > Mesostigmata > Varroidae > Varroa > Varroa jacobsoni. The sequence continues at coordinate 41,371 of NW_019214884.1, read as the reverse complement.
GAAAGTTATTTGAAATATCTTATTGTACAAATATGCACAGTCTATGCAAGGTCAAGGCAGATCCTAATAAGAAATGGGTAGCCCTAGGTTGAAAGCATATTATTGTTTTACATTTTAAGGTTATAATTGTTGCCCCCTTTCAGCGGAAGCCAAAATATTCTACCATTACAAACATCATTAGCGCCCATGCTCTTCAAATTTTTTGAAGCTACTTAAGCTAGTACAAGGGAAGTGGACTCTAAATTCCATAATCCTTACTGTAAGCATTTACCTTAGAAGATCTTATAAAAAATAAGTCTCAGGATTCTATTGCTTAGCTTGAGTGCTTCGGTTATTGAAATGTTATATTTAACACTATTTGCGATATTTCTTAAGACTTCTTTCAACCTTTCATAAGAGTCAGCTCTAATTCTGTTATTAGCTCTACGTTGCTCTAGAGTACTTATTCCTTTACGCGTTAAGTACAGACCTCTCTTTAAGCCACGAAACATCACAACCATACTGAACTATTAACAGTACTAACACATCGTACAAGAGTAATGCTGTACTATAGTCAAATAAACATTTTCAAATTCAGCTCCACGTCCAGAAAATGCATTTCCGACATTTAAGATACAATTTCAATGTCTGCAGGAGCTCTATAAACTTCTCTATTCGATGATTTTGTCTTCCTGTGGTTTGTAGAAAGAAAATTAACGACTTGCAGATCCTAAGCCGTAATATGTTCCACATTTTATTGTGCATCATAGGCGTATATTTAACCGGAATCTTTAATTTAGATCGTACGTTTTTAGTTTCAAGAAATTAAAAAGCCTACGTGTAATGGTGGCTGACCTTGTGGTGGTATGAATGACAAGATTTGAACCTTTTCAGAAATCAACCCATTAGTGCCTATCGTAGTATATCTACTACAAAACTGCTACATAGTAAGCCTTTAATCTTCTCCGACTAAGTCGTACACTCATTGGAGACTAACCAGTGCTTATCCCTTGTTCGAAAAACTAAATCGAGTGTGTTATAATACTATTCTACGCCCTGAAATCGTATGCGTCCTATACTTCAACATTTAAGTAGTTAAGCATTTTTCAACGATTCTCTTTTGTGCAGGTAATAGTGAGGCCGGTACAAAAAAAATAATAAATAGGACTGTAGTATTTCTGGAATGACATGTTCATGTACATTCATGGGCCCAATACTGAATTGAAGCTCTATTGCCGTTACAACACTACTGTAATGTCATTTGCAAATATGGTTTAGCGGATTTCAAAATAACAAACGAACCAAACTGTGGCCCATTGTCTGACTTCACACTTATTACAATCTACAACAATTAAAAACTCGGTACCCTGTATAACTAAGAGGTCGATACGTGCAGTGTGCTTTAACGGTGTTGGCATTTTACTCGCCGAATTTCTGGTCATTCTTCGTGGCATGGAATCCATCGTTGCAAATATTCATCAATGTCATTAGTTATCTCTGTCAATATCGTTCTCGTCGTGCGCGTATTTTTACTTCCGTCGCCCCTGTGTAACTGTCGTAGAACTTTCAGACACTCCAACAAAGATTTTTCGCAGCTTAGGGTACGTCGACGTTCATTGAGTAATATCCTTCATCGATCGCTTTACTTGAATGTGTATGATTTCTATTTTTTTTTACTGTCTCCGTCTGCACTATATTGAAATCAACTCGGGTGGCTCGCTTATAACCGTAATAATGCCTTTGTATTGAATTTGCTCGTTTATCACATGCCACTGCTATCAATTAGTGATTGTTAAACATGGGGAGGTGGCTGGATTATAATTCCAACATACATACAGGTCTTTTGAGAGTACGGTTGCTTTTGAGAACTATCAGATGCATTTGCTTTACAGCGGTTGTAGCGAATGCTGTTTCTATTTCAATGCTTGGTTTACTCGCTTCATCAGTCCTAAGGTTTGCGATGTCCTCATACAGAGTGGATGTTACCCAAAACACTTCGCGAGTATTTAACTGGAGTCAGTCCTGTTTCGTTTTGCGTTCTGTGTTTCTTCTTCTCGGCTTATTGTCCATATTTATTGTCATTGGCTAAGCGGCGGTTTCTTCTTGTCTATCTACTGTGGTCTCAACCCTTTCGACTTTTAGCATACTTTGGCCGATCAGTAGTTTGAGCACAAAATGTATGTGATCGCTACAGCCGACAAATTGCTAATCCATCGTTGGATATTTTCTGAAACTGTTGTTATGAACCAGTTGTTTTGTTGCCGTTAAAATATCGTGTTGGTGATTTACATGGCTATTAGAACACATACAAAATGGCTAAAAGTCTTAACATAATTTAACAAAAGCGCTTTGAGAATTCGAATCTTGATCTCACATTTGTAATAGTAGTAAGAGATACGCAGATTATTGTAATAGGAACACCCAATACTATTGCTAAGTATTATACAGGGTCTTTTCATCTTAGTCAATGAAGTCATTTGAATGATTACAATAGTCATTGCTGTATATAGCACGTCAAAAGTTAGTATTCTATTTTAATGTCCCCAGAATGGAAACCAAAAATGGCCTTCTACGTGTATTTGTTCCCTCCATAACCCTACCCAAAAAATTTTATCCGCAGTACTTATACAGATTAGTGTAAACCAAGTGTTCCTTCAAAAATTACTTCCATAACTTAATTCGTTCCGCGCAATTTCGGATCACGGCGCTGCATAATCTACCATAAATGTTACCAGTCACGTCATGAATGCAGTCTTCCAGGCCGTGGATTCTTTGTGGTGCTGTCTAATACACATTGTCTGTCACATAGCTCTACGATTTCAAAATGCATTGCAGGTGCTCTTCAATGAACTAAGTTGTTGGGCACAACGTAGAATTGAAATGATTATATTAGTGCTGTGGCCTGGTTTGTAGTCTACCTAGTTTCACTTTATCTGCGAGAGAACCTTTATTGATCAACCGCCTAGGTGTTACCTTAATCAACAGGAAGTATCGTTCGTAGTTTGTTTCATATTTGCAGAGTTTCAAATTTCAGTAGTAAATTTCTCAAAAAACAAACACTATTCGAAATTGCAGCCTCCTGCTGTCGCACACCGTGAACGCTTCTGTGTTTAGCGCGCGATAACCGGCTAGCTTTTGCTTATTTGTAAACAAAAGAGGATAGCCGCAAAATGCAATACAGACATCTGGCACACTGTGGCTATTGCAGATTAGACATATTAACGCTGGGTTGTAACGTAGTATTAGTATTGGAATGTTCCTGCTACAAATGTGTTGCCCAGTCAAATCCGTCATTTATTGCAATAATTTGTGTATTTCTTACTACGTTAACAGATATAAAACAAAAACTACTCAAGTATCTGAAATTTTTTTTACGGAACTGGTACGAAACTTTTGGCCCACCTTGAAAAACGCATTAATTGTGCTGCAGTCCTTTACGCTCGATCACGAGGTTATTGTTTAAACTAATCACTGTTGTTTGAATAACCGTAGCCTTAATTGTGCCAGCTTCGAACGACTAGCACTCCTAATATACCTTTCGTGCAATTTGCTATTTCCTTATTTTCTTAAGATTGTTATTTTTTTTATTCTTATCTGGGTGCCGAAGGATAGTTACTGGGAGTTTTGAAAGTTGACTTAATGATTTTTGCTAGAATTGAATTATCTTATTTCTTTCTTTTCTATATATTCTTGAATCATCTAATTAAATCTAATTTCGAGCCATTCTTGGACTCGCGATTACAACACATTTAGCAATGCAACCTTGTGAACGTTTTCGTCTTGAGTGTTGAGCATGGTCAGCCCCTTCTAGGTTTCTTAGTTAAACCTCCGCCCTTCTGGTGGATTTACTGCGTCAGTTCAGCGCGCTCCTAATTGCCCCTGTGGGCTACGCCGCTGCTTTTGTCAAATTTTGCCAACAGAGATTTTAATGAAACTTTAGTTCTCCTCGGCAAAACGGACAAGTTTCGAACCACTTTTTTGACACAATATAGTAACTTTTCAGTACAACGCATCTAGATGAGAAATTTTAGAAATAATGCTCACCAGGGTTAAAGAGAAACATAAATGCCTTATATAGCTTATAGCGCAGACCATAATTATAATATTACTAGTTAACATTTGCATCTGCCTGTGCCATTATTTTTGTTGGTTGGTTGGATTGTGATTAAATAAACTTATGAAGGTTAGAAATATGTTTTCATTTTCGTATAATTAACCGTTCCACTTCTGACGCCCAAGGCCTGAAGGCTCAAGGTTTGAATCAATGCTCACTGAAACATAAAAATGGTTTGAAAAACATGAGATGCTCTAGAATATGGTCAGTGGCCTGTCCCCAGGACTATGCCGGAAAACACGCCAACAGAAAAGACATACCTTTCAATCTGCTCCTTTGAAGATACTATATGCCTACTATTCCTAAAATAGATAGCGTCGATCCGAATTAACATTCTTCTTTCGGCGTTGGATAATACAGAAGCTGCTCTAATGAGTATGTTTTTTGTGGCAATGTGTATCTGCCTAGGACATGCACACTTACTAAGTTGGACAATAATATACAACAGTGCAAAGAAATTGTGCAGAAAGTGCCTACAGGCAAATCATTGGGCTAGTTGGTTTGCGCAACATGTTGTGTATGAGAATTCTTTTGGTGCTCATTATGAAATTGTATGCGCTAAAACTAGTAATACCATGGTAGCGGTAGTTGGTGCCAGCAGCAAGAATTTTTGCTTATGTAACATGAAGACATATATAATTATGAAGAATGTAAGGGTTCTTTTTGATTAGCGACTCGTAAAAGACCTATTTTTTAAATTAAGTTGTTAATGAACATTTGCCAATACGTCCCCTGTGATCACTCGAGTAGGCCAGTTACGACATATTGCCTATAAGAACTCGGCTGGACCAATAGATCATTGCTGAGGGTGTTCCATAGGAGCGAACCCTATTGACAGCAGTTGTAAAAACGTTGGATTTCATGTATTTGTTTAATCATGAAACGCTAGATGTAAGGCCCAAGAGGTTGAAACAAATGGTGACTTCCTCAGTGGTTGTGGTTAGGTTCAAATCCGGTATTAAGTGGTTGCTCGGCGGACAATACCAAGTAAGAATGAACGTAAAGCCAAACATTAAATAGTTAAATGCCATTACAGCAATAACGAAAAAGAGCTCGACGAATTTAACGCATGACAATGTGTAAGGGATTAGAATGTTCATCAATTAACGTTTTGCCCAGAGCATATCTGTAAGAGGCTTGCCTTGGTAGTTAATGTCAGATCTTTCTGTCATCCGCTTGAATAAGGAGTCATTGAACGTGTTTAGACACTGTCTTAGACCAGTATTTAATCCATTTTCGGGAGCTAAGAGGAAACTGCCGCTGAACGATTGCGGAACCGCTGTGTCTATTTTGTCCTCAGTACGTGTATTCATTAACAATAAATGGCATGGCAACATATGGGTGTGCGATATTGGTGAAACATTTCTGGTGGTATATGCACATCTCAATAGAGAGCGATTAAATTTTTCTTGCTTTTTTTGTGATTATAAATATATTACACTTACAGATTTTTAATATCCAATGTATTTAATAATTTTAATATTGTATAATATGTCAGGACCTGTGGTAACAGGGTTCAGCACCATTACTCCTCATAGGAAAGATGTTTGTTTTAAGTCAGATTTTTTCCAAACCTGTAATTCCAAGACAAGGTTTTGCCAAACCACGTTTACACAAAGACGGCACATATCGTTAAAGTCGTTTTCGTGATAATATGGACCTATATAAATATATATCAACTTTTACTCATTCTTTAAAGTTCCAGCATGCATAAATAAGGGCTCGAACTCCATGAAATACAGAGGATGCTTGTAGAACCTAAGGTTAACCGACCAAGATTTCAAGAAAACTGCAAGGGGAAAAAACTTCACAGAAAAAAGCATACCGGAAGGAAAAAGCTAACTTTTATTTTTCCTAAATATATAGCTATACTCAGAGGGAGTATGTTTAATTTGCCCACATAAAAGCAACACCAATTGAAATTTGCTTACGCAGCGACGATCAATCCTGATAATTAGTGAAAGGTATTCTTACGGGTCTCGTTTATATTTAAGCCGTAGAATCTAAGAAACCATACATATAGATAAAACTACTTTCAAGGCAGCTCACTTATACCGTTTGTGTCTTAGGCCAATGTAAAATATTAGGTTAGGCTAAGCAGTTTGAAGTGGCTCAAGTAATCGTTTCTCAATGCGTTTTGGTAGACCCTCATGTCTTCGACAAACAAAAACAGAGCCCCGAAAAAAAGGTATTGTAACGGTCTAATTTAAAGGTGATGTTTCTTGCATCATTTCAGGTAAAGATTCTTTTTCTTAATAAAATATATAATATTTTTCTGTTATTTTCTTACATTATATGTTGTATCGATGAGAAAGCCATTTATTTCAATACGTTTATTATTAAGTAGCTAAAAATATACATAATGTATTTTTTGAACTTAGTTTAAAACCAAGTCGCTACTAGTTGAAACGAAAAATACTTATAAACTCAGTAGCTGTTTAGTTCTGAACACAGTTCGCAAAAACGATTCAAAAGTCGACTGTCTGTTGTATCACCATATTTTTAAGAAATTTTAATACAAAGTTTTCGATGTTCAAAGTTCGAGCTATTATTGTTAATAAGGGATATTACTCACCAATGTATTATATCTAATGACCTATATAGGTACAAATTGTATATATTATGTTCTAATATGAACTATGACTTTATATATGTTAGCAATAGGGCCAGAAAAGAAAACTCAGAATTTAACTTCATTCACCACAATTCTCACCACACTACTGTTTAAAGCGAACGACATCGACTTCTTTCACTATAACGTGTTAATCTACCAAGAATTTGTCAATCAATTATTGATGCAATAAAATTGATGCATCGGTGACTAGAGTTGTCAATAGTGACGTTGGTAAGCGCAACGCTGTACATGTTCCAAAGACGGCATTCACATGCCAAACGGGATCAACATGTTGCGTGATTTTTTTGTAGTTAACCAAAATAACCAACTTAGTACGAGCCGGTGTTTAGCGTGTGCTCTTTAGTCTGATGTGGTGATACCCATATGGGTAAAACGCTAAACCAGTCTATCCAAACCAAATTGTTAGAGAGGACTGAAAAGCGAAGCTTAACACGTCTTAAAGTAAACTAATTTCTTACTATCTGAGATAGTGAGTGACGTGGTTAGTCGGCTCTATTTACATATTTATTGAGATATTTATCTGGGACTTTGATGAGCGTCCATTTAGGTTTGTAAGTCTGTAATATATGTATATTATACAGCTTAAAGAAGTGTATACGCTTGAATGAGAAGTCACAAAATGAGCAACTGGATTCTTCAAGATACTTCCTATCTTATAGAATTTATTGAACTACAGCACAAGTTCGTTACATGAACTTTTTAGTGGTATTTCTTCTTGCAAAATGCTATAGTGTGCAGAGCAACAAATGCTTACGTAAACCATATAGAAAAGGGATAGTGAGTCGATTACACAGGTATTTAATTTATAGGCGCCTAGGCCCCCATTGAATACACATAATGTTATGTTTTCCTACTCTGGGCCTCATATATGCTTTACAACAAAATGTTATTAATCGTCGGTTCGTAGGTCGGTCTAAATCAACTTAAAAAATCCATAACTTTTAAACTAATCTCGTTAAGTATTACTTGTTGCAAGTTGGCATTTATGAAGCGTAAGCTATCAATTAATCTCGTTAATGCATATAGGCAGCGAAAATTACTTGGGTTAAGTAGATGGAATACAGAAATTGATGCCGTAGCTTGATATTGCGATTCTCAGTAATTCAAGTGACAGTAATTCAATGCAGTTGTTGTCATTCGTTGGTTACACTATGTAGTGTTGACTAATGTGTCATTTTCAATAAATCGTCTTAAAAATTTAAAGTATTCAAAATAATCGATTATTTTTAGCATCGGCTATCATTTTATAATAAATGCCTGTTTTGACAATTATGGCTCCGAACTCATCTGGCAATATCTGAAAGTTTAACATTGTAGAGGATTTAATTTAGTCAGGTGCTTTTTAGGGGGCCTATAGGCTAACCTGTGTCGCCTATTGCTAATAAAATCTATTAGTTAAATTTCTTTTTGGTGATGTTTTCTAAAGATGGATGTAGAATTAATCACATGCATTTCCATTTAAATAGGATTTAAATCATACATAATAACATTTAAATCAGAGTTCTTCATACATAATTTCTAAATTATGCTAAGATAACACGGGGTTCGGGGAACGATATTAGACAAAAGATATCTCAGAATTATGTTATTTAGTCAGAAACTTTTCCAGACTTCTAGGTAGATTCGTAGGATTTGGTGTAAGGGCTCTGTTTGGATCTCTTCGGCATCAGTATTTCTCTATTTAGATTATTGTGCAGTGCGTTTATTTAGGGCTACGAGCGTAATAGTATCCTTAATTTTTACCAAATGTTATAGACGGCCTGCGCTTGACAAAACGAGAACCTAGTAGCTCCCAATATGTGTTAAAACCGAAGTAACCTTGTTGCAATAAAATTCATCTTATCTATAAACTAAAGCTTGACTTCCTTTGAAAGTCTTGACTGTCAAGATCATTTACTTTGTGAATATGACTGACTAAACAAACGTAATTTTAGGCGTATGGCTTTGACTGAAGCATCTGCGTTCAGTCTGTTTTAAAAATATGTAGTCGCAAACTTTATTGTTAAGAGAACAACTTACGTTTGTTAAGGAATTGTATAGGTTTATATATGTTTTAATGATAAAACCACGTAGCAATTAAATATCCGCGGACATGTTTCAGATGTCTATTAAGTCACTGATACTAAAAAACAAGACTGCTTAGCCATAATTAAAACCCCATGCTGAATGCAATGGCAATCGGCGGACCTGAATACCTTGTTTTAATTATATGCTAAATATGTATTTACTGTTAGGTATTCGACCCTTATGATTCCCCTGCGTAAGATCTGCTGGCGCTACACAATTATGAATCGTGCTCAAATTAGAAGGTGAACGAACCATTGGCAAAGGCACCACATGCGTGATTACCCAGATATGTACCACCTATATTGCGAGAGACATGGAGAGATGTCTCCCTCAGATCGGATATTTAGAGTGTTAGTTCTTGAATTTAATGGAAATGTTTGCGTTTTTAACGATACCCGTGGCAGAGGAAACAGTCATTTGCTTCACAAGCAGCAAAATCTGCTAGTGAGTGCTCCATCGCTAGACAACTTCGATAATACTGAGAGATTTTTTTACCACTTCTAGAGGAAACCGAAATATGTTATCTCGAATTTCTTAAGATTTCTTTGGCATTATTTTACTGCCAAAAGTAATCAGCGGATCGTCTCAGCCAAATAAATACTTCTTTTTCGAAAGTTTTTATTACAATAGAATATAGCACCAAAAAACCCTTGGTGTGTAACCTCAAAAAGACCTCGGATGATTCTTGGATAAGAGATGACTATTAGGCTCCAACTTACAATTTTAATCTAAAATTTGCATTTTTGATGACACCAGTGACAAATGCTCTTTGGCAAGTTGCGCCAAACGATCCTTTTCATTGTATGACACGAGCTATACGGGGAGATGTTCGAGATGTATCTAAAAATGCGTTCTCGAATTTCCGTCTGATTGATACAGTGATGTACTAAATAGTAGCCTTTAAGCGGTTTTCCATAATGGGATAGTGTATTTAAAAGCCTTCCTTGTGGGGAATATGGCATGGTGTCGAAGGGCCCGATAGGGCGATTGGGAACCAACTTATTGATTTTTTTTTAATCGAAAATTATATCTTTGGGTACATCAACAGAGAGTAGCAGCGGAAAGCTGAAAAGCCGGCTTTGACTACCTAAGTGGATAAAGCCAGGGTCAATAATGATAGGGCAGCAATAGGAGGATCTATGGAAGACAGGCCTTCAGTGGACGAAAATAGCATTGATCCATTCAGTTAGACAAATCTGTCTACTAAACTTCAAGGCGGCAGTACAGTACCAAAGTGGGGCATAAAAAAATAAAAATAAAATGCTGAGAACCATCCGTCTAAAGCAATACCTAAAGCAGTGTTGAGTGTAAAACTGCAAATATTTAAACTTGAAAGGTAGCCCTTTTCCAATCTACAAAGACACTCATCCGACGTCGCAGATGTGACAGTAAAAAATGAGGTCACAAAAATGCGGTGAAACTCGCTGAAGAAAGGATGACAGACGAGACGAGACAGGTGGCACTGTGTACCACAGAAGAAATTGACGCCGATCTCGCGTCAAATAGAGGTACTAAACACGGCCTACTAGCCGGCGGTACAGATACCAGCGTATCTAATCACAGCAGAAAGGAAAAGGCAAAAAAGAAATCCGGAATAAAAAATGTAAGGACCATCAAGGATAAAAGCTCAGACGAATCGAATTACAGCACAGTGGGACACAGAAGCTGCCACTACGGTAAAAAAACATCTATTTATGCCATCAGAGTATCAAGCTGATATACAGGGGAAAGGCCGGTGAAACCTAAGGAAGGTTTACTAGCTAAGCTTGAATTGGTCTTATTGTCATTTCACTGAGTGGGTGAATTATAGTGCTGGATTAAGTAAGAAAAAATTGGTCATACGGGGAAATATTGTAAAGAGAAAGAAGTGGAATGAATAAGGTGTCATATTTATATAATTCTGGGCCATGAAGCAAAAATCTGTATTCGGAAAGCAAAATGCGAAGAGTTCTGGGTAACAGGGCAAAGTCATTTAATCAACTCCTTGAAATACACCATATATGGAATTGAATGCGTCTATATGAAGGGAATGTATGGAACAAAGGGGTGACATTATGTAGCATATCTATTTATTTATTCTATTTATGTCTATCAAGCTATATTTACTTTTATATCTATTTATTCTACTAAAAGTTTTGAGAAGCGGGTTTTGTCCGACACGAATCGTTGCCTTAAAGCGGACTAATTGGGCTGTTCTCTTCCTGGCCCACTTAAGACTCCCAACAAAAAGGTCTGTGTGGAAAACGCGCTTGCTCGGGTAACTACTTCTTCCTTTAAAAAGGCAAAATGTCTTTGTCCCCATAGAATGTAAAATTAATCCAATTTACTAACAGGATACGGCTACAGCTCACCTATGATAATAAAGCCGACCAAACCTCGTGGTTATTGCATTACGTCTCTCAGCCCAAGCTGTGCTATGTTAACGTTGTTTTCTGTAGCCAACTTATACGTGAAGTTGACAACTAAACCATCCGTGTGCCCAAATAGTATCACGTGAAATTGTGTTGCGGAGATAAGTGTACCCCATTTGTGTCGCATAGAACTTCTAAGACTGCAACCTGGAATCTATGAAGTCGTCGATCCTCTTGCCCAGCTCTTTGTGCTGAATAAGGTGTAATACGAATCAACTATTAGAACAGGCTTACGAGATACCTGTAATGTGGCTTCAGAGCTCTTGCAACATTCCAATAAGCCAACAAGATTTACATTCAAAGAATTACACCAACACGTGAAGAATTTCACAAAACTGTAACAGGCTTCGAAACGTCAAATATACACATACTAATAATTCCACTCTTATTTTTCGTTTTTTTTCGTCATTGTTAAGAAGCAGCCGACGAGATATATATGTATGCATATTTCTTACGACGGGCGCCAGCGAAGCTTCAGAAGACCATTACAATTAGCTGCCAATTTTAGGAAATGCAGGGAACTGAATATTAGCTTAACAGACCTGCTAGAAAGACTGGCAGAAGCGTAGCTTAAACTGGGGTAGTCTGATAACTTTCAATCGCTAATAAATGTATAGATTTTTCTAGAACGATTAATGCCTCCGAGTCATTGGGACGGGGTTATTTCACGTGGCTCTTTACGCGGCATCAGATGAGACATCTACCCTGCGATCCTAACCTTTGAAAGTTGTCAGTTAATCTCGTGAGCCTTGTTTGGAAGAGTTTTGCCTTTCCTTCATAATGAGCTTTACTTTATGCTCATCGGAGACAATGGAAGCTTCCACTTAAAATGGACTACATGCTATCTTAGGAAGAAGGTTCCGAGGACCTTTTCTCATCAATCAGTACGGCTTCAAAAAACGATATAAAGTTAATGTTCACTTTGCATTACATTAAACCATCCTTGTAAAAATCACTGTTTCACCGTTAAATGGGACAGATGTGAAATATTAAAATTACCTATCAACGCGCACATTACGTTCCATGGAAGAAAACAACCGTTAATTATTGAAGTATCCCTTTCATTGAGGAATGATTTCTATATGCAGAAGATACGTGGTTCAACTATTTCGCAGTTAAACTAAATTAGTATCACGCCGTCTTGTAAGAGGAACTAGTGTTTGCACATTCACACAAAATTATGAACCACCTTCGCAAAAAGCACATTTTTGCCGCAAGGTGGCAAAAAATATAAACGCAAAATTTTAAGTCCTTCTTCTTAAAATTCTATTTTTCGTCTATTTGGTAAACCTTCAAAAAAAAATTCCACTACAATTTCTTTTAGAAAAATTGAACGGCTATTAAGTAAACTGCCAAAAATGGTCAGTTTGCTAAAATTAACATGACACTTTGTGGGAAAAATAGAATTCTATCACTTTGAAAAGAATGATTCAGCTAATCTGCTATCTTTTACACATAGCTTTTGCCGGGATCAGACAAGTAACTCAAACAGCCCAATCCGATAATTCTACGGGTTCGATCCAAGCCGGACGAAAAGTTTTTAAAGCATAAAATAGACAGATCTGCGAGCTTTCTTCACTCCTGTTTTTCCGTTGATTCGTTTAACTTATTTGATTCAATTGACGTTACAGCCAGCCTAACGTAAACCAAGAGTTATCCCTGTGAACGAATCTCATTTACACCTTACCTTAACGTAAAGTTAAGTAATTACAGGTCCACCCCACCAGGTTTCAACTCTCCTGGGATTCTGCAATATCACTTGCGTTATCCCAATGCAATACTTCTACTTGGCACAGTGAATAAAAAGACTTATCTCGCTGCGCTTTTTTTTTTGCACAATCTTGCTGTTGCGCCGCGGTTATCTTCCTGTTCTACTATTTGATTAAGCTCAGTTCTTAAAATTACTATTACAGACCGACATCTTGTAATCGGCCGGTTGTAGTGTTCCTAAAGGTCCATTGTATTCATTTTTATACTTTGTTGCAACGTCGGTTAAAGTGATCACATTTCCTTGTTTTAGTCAATTTTATACTGCATGAGTACCGCTTGGCGCAGTTACTCTATCACTTTCGACAACTAGTTTCGACAACTGGAATGAGTGTCCATCAGTTTAGTTGGTCTGTTAACATCCTGCATTGTGTGTATCCATTTTAGAAACTAACTAGCAGTTTTTAAGGCTAGGCATTAAAATTGCCAATACACAAAACTGCCAATATAAATTCCGCAGTATAATTTCCGCTCAATGTATATATATATATATATATATATATATATATATATATATAATTCCTGCCAATATAGATTTACGCAGCTTGTACAGGTAAACCTAACTAACCCCTGGCCATATATGCGATTCAGGCTGAAACTTCATTTAAATCAGACTCCTTGCTATTTTACAGATAATGTAGTTTTCATGGAAGGTATTATAATACTAATACTCTCTTAGATTCACTCTGTTTCCCTCTTTTTATATATTTAGCCTTTCATTCGGTTTTTTTCACTCTGAAATAAGTACTTTAGGTGTAGATACATGTATTGTATTTTTACTAAGATTGGTAACAAATTCCCCAAAAATTTTCCTTCAAACGGCATTTTCGATTTCACTTTTTTTATTTTAGGTGATACTTCCTCCATGTAAATATTTGTCACTTCTCATCAACTTATCTGGATCATATATGCCGTGACTATTCCGATTTCCATTAACCATTTCACAAATTAACCAAAGTATTGTTACGCCTTTTTAACTGTCTTCCAGAAAAGAGTATTTGTACACTTTAAAAATTAAATGGTTCGTAATTTCATCAATTATGAGCTATCATAATAATTTACCAAGTTTTCACAAACTTTCAATGGTTGTCGAACAAATAGCAAACACAATCAATTTCCCAACAACCAAAAACCTAAATAATGTCTGTATCCGCAGTACCATTACGCCCCTATAGGAGAAGAAACGCTTCCTGGAAAATCATCCAATCAAGAAATATGAACAAAATTAAAAATTAACCAAATTAGCCCTACACTCCCCCTGGAATAGTTCCTCCAACTAAAAAGAATGGTGTCTGTCTAGAAGGTTCGAAGTTCATCAATTACGTATCATTTTAGGTCACCATTTTATTTTGGAAAAATAAATAAAATGTGAGTTGTTTTATTCTGTAGAACGTGAAAACACAACCTTTCGATATATAAAACTAATGGTTCAAATCGCCAGAAGGAGCTTGTACTCACCCAGTTAAAGGTTGATGTGCACAAGACAAAGATACATCTAATATATATTCTTCTTTCCTGAAGGATATTAGATGCTAAGCCTCTCTATTAAAAAAATATTTTAAAAGAAATAAGCACTTGGAAGAAATTAACCATATGCCGCGACAGTTCATATTTCGTAGACTCCTCCTTTCCTACCAACTTTCCCTACATAGATGTTTCCACATATTCTTATCTAATGTTACGCTTCATGGGAAAAGTTTCTCTCAGAAAAATATATATCCGTTTGAGTGTGCTTCACACCCTGAAATGAAATTCTGGTGCTCCTAATGAAATACGTTCAATGCAACCACTTCGCGGCGTCGATATGGGTTGAATAGACTCAGCGTATAGGCAAACAGCTAAGCACTTTTAGTGGCTATACAGCCCTATTCATTTACTCGTGATTATTTAACTTTTCTAACCCTGTTTGCTTACCTATAACGAGTTTTCCTATTTCTTATTAATACCTGTTGAATTAGTTATCCTATTGCAATTATAATTGCTTTATCTTCATTTATCCCGTTACTCTTCTAGAAACTCCAGGCCATTAGAGGCCAGGGGATAATGTTGCCTTTTAGTACATATGTGCAATGTGGTTACGGGGTTCCTGGCAATCGGTCACTGAAGCCTGATTATAGATTCACTGTTAAATGAAGAAGAATCTAACTGATAATGTAACCGCATAGTGGAAAATGTAATTACATGACTCCATTATACAATAAACACTTATTATCTCATGATTATTCAAAATGTCTCGGTTAATGTAGTCTGTTCAATTGACATTTTGGCATTTTTGAAAATAGGAAAATTCTCGCGAAATCAGCTTTACATAACCGCTTCAGCCTTCCATTGTAAATGAGTTTAAATATGCTCTCCAAATGCATTTTAATGCCGTTACATAAGCAAACACATACGACAAAAAGGGTAAAAAAGTATGCAATTTTTGAGCTGATTATCGCTTTTGTCGAAGCAACAAGTTTGAGTAAAATAGCATATACATATATTTATGACATATAAATATATGTAGATAGTGCGTCGAGAATCTTTTTTATAGCACTGCTGTAAATCTGCAAATACAATAAAGAAGTCGATAGTGATGTCTAAAAGGACAAGCAAACTACAAAATCTGTGTTTACTTTTTTTGGTAGAACAGATAGTTTTTTTTAATGGACGAACATTATTAAATTTGTATGATTAGATTTGTTGTTATTTCAATTACATTCGCATAGTTTCCTTCGGTGAGCACTTGACCCATTCAGCCAGATGCAGCACATAAAGTCTATCATACAAACTTTTAAAAGAAACGGGGTGATAAGAAATGTATCAAAGATATCACGAAAATATGCAGTTTGATTCAATTCATCGAAAGCGTGGGCATGCGTGGTAAAGGGGCCTGAAATAGGCAAACATTTCTACCTAAACATACCCCCAAGGTCCAATGGCCTTAATTGGGCAAAAACTACTATGTAAAGTATTCTTAGAAATTCAATTTTACACCTACATTCTCTTAATTCTTATATGCAAAACATTCAGAAGTAAAGATCTCTTTTCGTCTCTGAATATTTAGCGGACGGGCGCTCGTGAAGAGTTTAAATTTATTTTTTTGCTAACTCCAATTGTATGCACGTATACGATATTGGAAGAACTCGGTTCAGCCTTTTTCTCGCGCTTATTGCCTGGCTAGCATTTTCCGCATGCTTGTCAATACTGACAGAATATTATACTTACAAAAAAACGGGTTGATACAGGTTACGCTTTTCGTTAATTTTTGATGCAGACTTGAAAAATAAAACTGTTCTTCGAGTCCAGCGTTTCTAATGATTGCAGCATTTGCGTTTTTATTTTCGCTTAAACGACTGAAGGAAAAGTAATGTGTTAATCGGAAATAAAAAGGCATAGCACATATCTAATATATTAAGCACTCTATGGGCTCAATAGGCGAGAGCAGTTACCAGCAACAATAATTACTGTAATGTATTTATTGTTTTTGTTATAATGTATTTAAATGATGTCGTCGACTAAGAAGAAACCTCGCGGAAAGAAAGATTCGTGAGTTTTCTTTAGAAACTTCCTATCCCAGTTCTCTAAATTTTATGCGGGTGGCTAAAGTCATATGTAGCCTGGTATTATTATGGTGGGTAACGACGCCCTGTTTGCTCGATTTTTCTTAATAGCTTGTTGTACTACTACCAGCTCTTTGTATTCTTACTAGTTGATAGTAGGGGTTCAAATCGAATCGTTTTGACAGGCAGCTTATACTGCGCGATACAGGACCAATCCCACAAAGCACAGAGCATCACATTCCATGATATCAGTCCTTGGCCACTGATTGTGGAGCACTTTTTTCCGCACGCAAATGCTGCATTTGGCCCGCCTTATCACGCATTATCAACTGCCTTAGAACCGACTCTCTTTATTTTGATTTCTACAGAGTTTCAGTGATAAAATATGACCAAGATTTCAGTCAATTTGTGTGGCACCGAAACATTACTTTTATAGCCAGTCCTCATACATGGTTTAAAATTGTTTGGTGGTGGATATTTAACTTCTAGCAATATTGTGGCTACTCATGTGTGTGTTCTTGTTTAATTTTCGCAGTACTTTTTCATAAATGATCGACCGCTACAAGGAACGTATTTCGCATCGAAATTTGCAGAACGAAGACGACAGAACCGTATTTATGCTATTTCTTCTGACAACGCATCTTGAGCAAAACAGCACAATTTTTTAAGGAGTTGGGGAACGTTTGTACATTTTGTACATTGTAGTTAAACTGTAAAGTATACAAAATTTTTCAGTTAAAATTAAAGCCGCTTTATTTGAAAAGCATTCTAAGAATTTCAGTACATATACAATTGTCAAATCTCACCTTTGGAGTTAATGCCGAATCGATGCTACTTATTTTATCTGAGATACGTGACCTTAAACCCTCCAAAGACCCGATAATTTCTAATCACCTGTGCGTATTATAATCTGAAACCCAATGATTTTAGGAATTGATTATGCGTTTAACTTTCTGAATATCGTTGACTGTATTCAAATCTCTTTTCCGTTTGCATAAGCACAAAGTTCCAAAATCATCAGAATACATCGTATGCTTTCTGTACTGTAAAATGAAAATTTGGTTTGAGGAATAGAAGGGACCCTAGGCATTACCTCGCGAGGCACCGGAGAAGCATGTGGCGAGACTATTTAACGCGTCCTTAATTTTTACGGCAAACAGAGTGTTTGTCAAGCATCCTACAGACTTGGAATAGATAGTTTACCCTATCGAACGCGTAACTTAATTTTTTTTAAGGGAAAGCGCTGTAAGAGTAAAATACATATATAATAAGTAATGTGCGCTATATGTCCTCAAAGCAGAATTAATGATTTAGTTCGATGCTACTTTTTCTTAATGTCTTAAGTTATTGTACTATGTCATTCATTTACTTATGAAAGGAACACTATATGGAATAACGCTATGCTTTGGGTAATGCAGTCTATGCACGATCAGTACCACCAAAGCGTTATGTCTTATGTGGACTGAGTGTAGGGTTCCAATCTGCCGTCGATGTAAGCCCTCTAAAGTTTTTTTACAGTTATTTGAAATAGCCAAACTTTTCTTCTAGTACTATTGATTTTGAATTGCCCTTAACCAACGTTATCCATATAATTTGTTTAAACCTTTGCCAAATGCTTATGCAACTTGAACAAAGTGGCAATGTATTAGCCTATTACAAGTAAATCGGGCGAACTTTGAAACTGAATAACTTTTAAATGCCGATACCAAACGAAGGGATTACAGAGAAGGGCCCTAGGTACCGAAAATCAGTGCTTAGTGGTGAAGTGTCTTTCTTCGAAGGCTACAGTGCAGAAATTCGTCGAAGATTGATAAGGGTAAGACACATTAGCCCTAAACAAAGGCACAGTGTGAGAACGTTGAGAAGACTTCAAAAACAGAGTGTCGAAGACCATCAAGAAATGACCAGATGTCGGAACCCGACGGGCTTTCCGCACCCAAAAAGCTTTTACCAAGACAAACCTTTAAGGAGAAAGTCGAAGGTCCCTATTGAATTGTAAGGGCCAAAAGGAACGTTTCACATGTTGCGTGTTACAAAATTACCATTTAAATGTTGAAGATGCAGAAGTAGAGTAGATAGAGTAGGCATGATTTAATATCTAACGCCAGCCGGGGACTGATCACAGGGAAGAATAGCGGCACCTTGGAGAGAAATAGTATGTGGTGGCAGTGTTGACAGACTCGTAAGGTGATTGTACTGCTGGACATCCAAAGCATCTGCTGCTATGAGATACCTGTCAAAAATGAAGTAATGAAGATAGCCCGCTACCTGGACTTCATCACAAAAATCATCCACCGTCCACATGGCAATCAAAAGCACGCAAGTTTGTTACTTAATTATAATGTTATATTTTAGCGTTAGCTATAACGATGCCTCAGTAGCTTCCAAGATTGAGAAAAGGAATATTCCACTGTCAATTCACTTCAAGAAACTATAGAGAAATTACATACGAAAATGTTAATGATACGTATATGGCTGTCCAGATGCTATTAAAGCGACCGCATATGCGTAAAAATCTCTAACATATTAAAAATCATCATTATTGTCCGAGTTCAAGAGTCAAATATAATAGCAGAATAAAATAATAGAAGTGAGAGTATAAACTCCTCGCTTCAACGTTATTTAATCGAAACCACAGTTAAGCAGTATCTAGCGTGACACCGACCAAGGTGTCCGTTGCCTCGCGTGCATTAACAAATGTCTCCTGGTCTTTGCTAATCCACCATAAAGCATAAACGATGATGATACTCATGTATAGCACATCAAACAACAACATGTCAGTTCATCCTATTAGGTCTTTTCAAGGAATTACGCGTGATCGCATCATGTCGAAAACAGATGGAATCAGTGTTCTCTCAATATTTGTTAATAAACTGCCAGTAAACCGCCGTTTGTGGTACATAAACATCTTTCGCAAGTTCTTTACAGTGTACGGCATTTGATGAAAGTGGTATTTTGAATATCTTTTGAATGCAATCGGAAGAATGCAGGAATGGACGACCCAGCCAAATTTGATTGCTGTCTAATCTTCTCCGATAAGCAAAATACCAAAGATTATTGTGCTTGAAATCGAAAATGGTGCCGTTTTTGGTGAGAACTTATCAATTGTTGTGGCTGCTATTAGTACCTTCGTCGTCCTGCTTGAATGATGCGCCAGTAAATAAAAAGGTTACGTCCAAAATCTAGTTGACCTGCTCTCTCTTGCTGATACCAAATCGCTGTGTATTCGATGTTGCAACTCGATCACTTCATAGCCCCATCTTTGGCACCTCCAGTCCATAGATAATCTACATAAGCTCACAGAAGAGCCATGATTTTCTAAATGTGAAAGCGGCCTTTGCTAAATACTATAAGGTTGTCTACATAAGGCAAAAGATTAATGACACTGGACAGAACACTAAGTACAGGAAACAACAAAAATCTAAGGCTGGCCACTTTAGTGTTTCATTAAATGGCTTTAATTTTACGACACCATTTTCAATAGAATCCATCTGACGTCGATACTTCTACTCACGAACAATATAAACAAACTTATGAATACGATTTTCGTGAATTGATCAAAAATCTCAAAATTAAAAAAGATGAGCAAAAACACACCCGCAGTGGTTGACTCGAACCTTTGCGGTTACCCCAAAAGGACACTATACCGCATTGCAAATGCGTATCAAGACTGCATGGAAAAGAGCAACAGGTTTCAGAACAGCACGACAGAAAAAGACAAAACACTGCGAACTCCCACATTTAGTTAAAGCCGCCTAACAAGCATTTGCTGATAATCCTTTTCTTTCGACCTGGTTGTTAGCGAAGAAATTTCGCTGTGAGTATACCTAGCATGTTCCTGATTGTTTATGAACATTGTAGGTATGTGTTGTATCTCAAAAATCTGATTCTTAAAAGCAAGGAGCCAAGAGATTTTATCGATGGCGTTTGCTAAATTCTTTCATTTGATCCTTTTCTGATGAAAAATGCCTATCATAGATACAAAAGTCATCCATGAAAACGATTGCTGGTTTGTTGACGAGATATCTTTTGCACGTAAAATCATACTTCTAGCTAAAGCTTATTCTGAGTATTGCCTAGTAAAAGAAAAATGCCACCATATTCCTTTCAGAAATACGAACGTATCATTAAAACGCTATTTATCTGCGTGTTCTGCGAATAGTTACATGATAGTGGGTACCTAAAATTACTAAAGGAAGGCCACATTTATTCCAGCGAAACGATGCATCAATACGTAGTAACCAGTTTGTGCAAGACTGGCTGCTTAAGAATATCAGTAGTGTCGTGGAGCACGTAAATCCGTCGTACAGATCTGATTAAAATTCTCTTGACTGCTATGTAGCCTGCGTTTTATGATGTATTCGCTGCTAAGATATTTTATTGTTTTCAACGAATATAGTTCCAGAAAATTTTAGGTCTGGTAGTGAAAAACTTGCCCGATCAACGTTGGATTTTTTTTACTGCACTTTTGTGAACTTTATCTTTTCAGAGATCGAAAATAGTGGTACTTAGTGAGCATAACGTATGGGAGAATACGATGGATGTAGAAGATCTTGAAAATGATATCAACATGTATGATTCTTTTTCAAATCGTGTTTCGCTTCGGCATTTCATTCATGAGCGAAATTTTAACTCCAAATTTAGACACTCGTGGTGTATGCATTTTCAATGATTTCTATAGCCGACGTTTTGTTCTGCAGTTTTTGGATAGCGCTCATATCAAGGTAAAAAAATTGGTGAGCAGAATATTAGCTAAAGAAATAACTCCATTATCTTGCTCCAACAAAGTGTCAAATGGCTTGGCATAATCCTATTTACTCATTATAAAACCTTCTTATTTAAATTAATGTTCATGTTTTTCATCTACCTGTAACAATAAACCTTGTGGATAGTTGCGTATTATGATTATTCTTGATTTTCAGACGGCGTCAAACTATTGTGGTTACGTGATGGATACTCAGGTAATTGGCTTCATGATGGTTTGCTGAGTGTTGAATTATATTTTTATTTTAGGTTTTGATTGATATGTTGAGTACATGTTAAGCCCAAGATTTTTCGTTCGTGATGTATAGCAACCACTTTTTATATAAAAGGAACAAATTTGCAACACTCATTTCGACATGGATAGGGTCGGCAGCCCCACTATAGGTATTGCACTCGAATGTATATTAATCTTTACGCGATACATGTCTTAGATCGGACCAGTTGACGATTCAAAGCGGTTTCTACTTTTAATATTTATTATTGGAAGAAATCGTATGGGGTCTAGATCGTAGGGTCACAGCTTTTCCTCTCCTCCTCCTCAAAGCCTATTACGGTACGGGGCCTTTTCTCCAGAAGTATTGTTAGGTGTTTGCCCTGCAAAATTCATGGTAACAACGCAAATAAGTCACTTACTGTATCAAAAGTTTCCATTCGTTCTGCTTTAAAATAACTACTAAACGATTTTAATATGTATGCTGTCAAGGGACCTAGCAATGTTCGCGAAGGTTCCTGAGGGAACTCATCACTAATATTTTGTGGGGACTGCCGAGCCGTGTGAAGATGTCTTTTTTAAGGCTCTAATAGTCGTTTTTATAGCTAGTATCGTATAAGTTAGAAGCCAACCAGAAGAGGCATATATGGCAATAAGAACACTGAACCATCAAGAAAGCCTGCGAAATCAATATGTAGTTTTTCAAATAGTCAAGTTGTAGTAGGCGAGTTCTGTGTTGGAGCTATGGTCAAGTAATTGATACAGATCACTCGTGTATCATATTTTCTATGTCATTGTTTTGACTAGCTAATACTTAAGTGAGTGGAATATAACTGTTTTAGTAGTAACTACATTCCCGTTTTTGATGTAGTACCATTACTTTCTAGTGTAGTGTCGTTAAAAAATGATTTCTTTTATGATTGAGGATTGTTAACAGGAATCTACATCTATAAAAAAAATTTTCCCTTATAAACATATTTTCTAAATAGCTAACGAGCAAAGACAAAAGCTCGCGCCTTCTTTTTCTGTAACTTTTTATATTTTTGTTCGACGTTGGTAAGAGACCTATCCATTGGCTAGCACATGCAACAATAGTAGGTAATTTCGGATCGTAATAAGTTAGAAAAAGGTCCGATTATAAAATTTCATCTAACTTCCAGCGTTATTTTGACCAGAACGATTTTACGTCCTTTTGGGGCAATTTAAATTAATATTTTTCTTTAACAACCAGACAAAACTCGAAACCAAACGCTGAGAAATAGGTTATTATCCCTAGTAGAAATCTCAATCCTACGTAAGTAGGCTCGGGCACTTGTAATACAGCTTCGATTTTCTTCGGATCGGGTTTTCATTTAAATATATTCAAAATGATTCTTAAAGAGTTGCGTTGAAATCTTATATAATTAACTTCAAACCCAAAATTGTGTATTTTTCCAAAAGCCCAAAAAAGGAAGTACATGGGCTTCCAAAAGTCGAACAAATCGATCATTATGCTCTGCTATTGTCCTGAAAACTGTTGCATCGTTTACGTAAGCTGATATTCCAGGGAAGTCAATTATTATTGTATTCATTATCTCATGGAAAATGGCTGGAGCATCTTTTACGCCAAATGGAGGTTTATGGTGATATCCAGTCTATATAAAGATCTTCAAGGGTATTAATAGTCAATAATGATTTTGACGTTTGATTAACTTTATTTGTACATAGGCATCGGAAAATCGATCGAAAAAGATTTACATTCCAGTTGAAAAGATATCTTCGGGCGAAAAGCATGATTGTCTTCTAAAGTAATACTTGGATCCTCAAAAACTCCGCACATAATCATATATCATTGGACTTTCTATGGAATAGAACGACTGAAGCAACATCATATGTGTAACTTATTTTTATGACCGTCTCTATTACATAGACGTAATTCAATCTTTAGTCTTGGAGGAACGTGGTATGGTATTAAGAATATTTGTGTTTCAGTATATTTTACAAATCTAATAGCAAAAGTCTCTGGTAAGCACTTTTATAGTCCGTTTTTGCTTTAATATTATAGAGATTATGTTTTTAATCTAATATTAATACAGATAATAATAGACAGGTTTTTAATCCCAACGAATCAACAACCGGATAAATTAATCTGTCTTTAACGAATCAGCCTCCGGATAATCTGAATCAAACATTTTAGCTTTGTTTATCCACTTGTTTCCCGATAGCAGAACGTAGCCTTCTCAATAATGTTTTCTTCCAAAAATCTATTATACAGCATCCTAAACAATTCCTTTCCACATATTTCTTGCTCCTAGAGAGTATTTAGTGGAAGTCGTCCTGTTTCTTTTTACTCATGTCAGAATCTTCTTTTACTTCCAGATTTATAGAATCGCAAGTGTTTTTGTCTTTAATGGTCACTGTTTTATGAAAAGAAAGCCGACACAAATTTTGTGAGTGAAATATCGACAGTTACAAGTTCTGATATTTACAAGCTTCAATTTTGTTGTGTTTGTATCTACCTGATCGTACATTCGTATTATAATGACCATTTATCTTGAAGTCAATATGGACTTCCCGTTGGTCGGTTGGCCGGAACACCTTTTTAAATCCTGACATAACCAATACGTATCTGGATATATAAATAAAATTCGTCTAAGGCATTCGAAACAAATTCCTAAACATAGCCTTGGATAACTGATGTTCGGTATTATCAGGATATTAGTTGCACGAAATTGAACAAGCCAGTAATATATGAACTAATACTACTGCACCTTGCTCTAATGTTTTAGATGAAATGGGGAAAAATGGATCTAAGGGTTTCACACTTCTGTATATCATAGAGATCTTATAAAATCAAGCGCTATAGATGCAGGTTGCTTATTTTAATATAAAAACGTTATACGTGTATTTACAATATAATTTATTTTTTTAGTACGTACTGGTTTATCTATAATACAAGTGAGTCATTCTGAGACTTCACTATCGATGTCGAAAATATTCCCTTCCCGCTTTTCTAAATAAAAGGTAAATAAAAGCAGTTTTTCCAGTGGGCGGCACTCATCTATCAAAGCCACCTTATATCTTACGATTTATCTATGCTTCAAGTTTTACGTTCGGTATTGCCGTTAAGTATTCAAACAGCTGGCTCTCAACACTAAACAAGGCCTGTCTATGCCAGGGTTCAAACCTAGACTACAAGGTATCCCTAAAATTAGCAAGCAACACCTTTTAATCTATCAGCATATATATATATATATATATATACTACTTTATGCATGGGCAAAGATCCGATTTAAAACACGGCTTCAACCAGGCAGGTAATAAAATTGAGAACAAAAACAGTGTCATGCATTGGCTGATACACATTTGGAAAATAATAGATCCACAAATGACACAAAAGAATGCTGTCCTGTCACGGCAACACATAAAAACATATTATTTTTATATTAAATTAAGTAAATAATTTGCCAACAATAAAATGCTGACGGCTGATTTTCGTCCTACTTCGACATTCTGCTAACATACCGTTGCTAATTACAGGAGCTATTCAGTTTTATAATCGCATGCATAAATCTCAGGAGTAACTTGATTACAATCACCATAATTCATTAAGGCCGATTAGTGGTCATCAGACAACCTCATTGAACTCAAACAACCTCCGAATCACAGTGCTTTATAGGAAAAGCACTACTTTTAAGTTTCCAATTAATATCTCCGTTTAAGGATACCATTAGCTTGTCTAGTCATTTTCTGTTTGGAAACTTCTCAAGGTTTTAAGAAAAGGAAGTAGACTTAAGTAGATTTAATTTTTTATTTGATCATTCAATATTTTTTTTATCTCTGTTTAAATTTTTGTTAAACTAATATAAGGTTTGGTATAATCATCAAAGCTAAAGTTTAGCCTGCGGGTATCCCCAATAAATCCAATGGCAACAGTCGACTATTTGGTCTCTTTTTCTTTCGATTAGCATCAACTGAAAAATAACCCGATGCAACACTTAAGTATCACGAAAGCTATAAGGCTATTTTACTGGGTGTTGTCTAGACACTAACCATACATAGGATAGTTCTATCAAAGCGTTTATCTGTGACGTCGATTACGGATCTGCGTCTTTATTTATTACTTTGAGAATAGTGCTCTCTGTATCTTTTTTGAAATATTATTTATTTATTTATACCTATTATATGTTATATGTAGCTCATTTGGGCATTTATTTCTCGCTGTTGTATTATAGGTTTATCACGAGACCCACATGGATGTTTCCAGTGTACTTTTTAATATGATTTCTTACCAAGGTCTTCGTAGGCTGAGACAAACTATTTTTTTAATTCAGGGACTATGCGCACAAGAATTGGTGGAATGATTTTATTGAGCACCGCCACTATAAAAGTTAATTCTTATAAATTTGGGTTGCAAGAGATAGTAATCATCATATTAACCTAACCTTATTCACATTATAAGGTTATTATGACGACACTCAGTGCGAAACAATAAAGACATTTGAGCTGAATTTACTAATGCATAACAATTATAATCTTTCATGACTATTAGAACACACCAGTATCACTCGTTTCATTGCAGTAACTTTCATGGGCTGACATAACATCGCAGCCAAAGGAAATCCATAAAATAAAGTTTTCTAACTATTCGTAGTGCGAAGTTGTGTAAATCGTTACTTTAACGTTCTAGTATAATTTCGGGATGCGTTACTTCAAGAATCTGATTACTTGCGTTCTCCCAAAATGCGCAGAATGTGTATAAACAAATTCAGAATATCCATGTATAATTCAACGGTGGCTAGCATATAGTCTTCAGGCGAGCTTCGGTGCATGATCAGTTGGGTGTCAACAATGATGAATATAGAAAAGAGTCCAGCACCGAAGATCGAAAGAAGCAGTTCACCCGATGACGATGGAAATATGGCGTTCATTAGCTGACCGAGGATAAGGACCAGCAGGAATGAGAGAAGACTGAAATGTTTAAGAAAAATTATGCCACTTGGCAGAAAGAAGACTTGAAGCCTTCCAATACTAAAGGTTAGTGGTTACAGAAATTAAAGCTCAGAGTTCGCCGAATACTTCTATTGAAAGCCGCTGAAATTCACAGTGTCAAAAAGGCGATACAACCATATTGAAAAATAAGCAAGGTTTGCTGTTTTTGACGATAGCGATCTATAGTTTTTTTATCCTTATGCATATGTTCCGACGGTTATTTGAAAGGCAAATTTTGTTATCTTTTTACGATTCATCCAATACTTTGTTCTCTTTGAAGTAATTGTTCTTTCTGAGAGTTTTCTCGCTCTTTTTTATTTTAAAATACACAACACTATTTGAACTAGTGTTTACAAAAGAAGGAAATAAAACCTGCCTGTAAAAACTTCCATTCGGTAAGTCTTTCGTTACTATTTAAGTATGCTTGTATTTATTTTATTAAGCAATGCAACGTAGAAAACTAATTTGCAGTTACTGCCAAGTAAAGAGCTAACAGTCTTACAATTTGCGATAGCCGATAGAACCTTAATTATATGAGTCCGGTATAATTAGATTGAGATGAAAATTATATGAGTCCGGCATAATGGGGGGCTCGGATAAAACCAAAAATAAGGAAAGGTTCTATTTATGGCCCAACATGCAACTCTATGGCACTAAGTCCCCCTATCGTAACCGGTAATTCAAAATCATATTGTGCTGCGATATCGAGGTCTGCTAAGGAAGGAAAAAACTAAAGGTCTGCTATGGAACACTTGTTTCATCTGTTCTAAAAGCTTGTTGTTTACATACAGAGCAGGCATGGCGGTGAAGTCTTTCTTCGTTTGTAATGTGAATGTAGTCAAAGCAGCAGTGACCGCAAGAGTGAGCAAGAAAGCCTGGAGCACCACGAGTTGATCGTAGAATGACACCACAACACTAATTGTGTAAGCTTGAAGAATAGTCTGTAAATTTTAATAAAATAATCAGATATACAGCAAATTAATATAAGACAAAGTTTGTATGTTTAAAGTATAAATCCTAGTTAAAATAACCACAGTTTTCCAGGTGCATATTAGTTGTTTTCTCACTCTAACAATTATTTTTTATTTCCCCAACATCGGCCCAATATTTAATAATCAAGGAAAATTTAGTACAGTGTAGTTTGCTTTTAATAATGTAAAAGTAGAATATTAGTAATAAATACATTTTAGGCTAACGCAAACTACCAGCTATAACATGCTTATCGAATTCGCGATGTTAATGAACACAGCATTAGCATTGTTTTTAATGCCGCAAAAAGCAACTCATCAAAGAGCTTTATTGTGCCTATTGATGGAGGAATATTTTAAAAATTATTAGTCCGCGATTTAAATCACAAATGTAAGTTGTAATCGCGAAATAAAAACATGACCAGTAAGAATGACACTTAAGCCATATGCACTGCAAGAATTATCGAAACAGCTGGTTTAGATGTAGCCCTAAAACTCATACAAAAAGGTCCGGCTTAGATGTCCAGCCTATATATATATATATAAGAAGCACAGGTAGGGTTACAATTGACGCCGATAATTATTTATATTAAAAAATGCTGAAAATGATAATACTAATAATTATTATTATTGAATAGAGTAATTGCTTTGCAATGAAATACGACACTTTATACCACTCACTCCTCATTGCGGTACAAAATTTTTAAATGAAAAAATCATAAGGAATTAATTCTGCGTGTGTATATCATTTCGTGTTGCACAGATATTTCTTATTTTCTGTGGTATTCCTTATTTTTAAAATTTGAAAAGTATAGATTCTATGATCAAAAAAATTTTGCGCGATTTTATATATTATATATAATATATGAAATTGCGCTATATTGGCTTAAGAATAAAACTATTTTCTCCCCTGCTCATAAGAATTTACAAAGCTAAGCAGCCCTATATAAAGTTTAGTTTAACTTACTGTGACATTCACTTATATTTTTTATTTTATAAGAATAATATATGTTCCAATGATGATGTCTAGGTTAAAGTAACGAACTAAGTAAACAAGCCAGAAAAATATATAGAATGTCAGACTTTGGATATATTCTTCAAGCGCTGATGCAGTTTTCATTAAAAAAAAATATATGCTTTCTGGGATGTATTTTTTTAGATTTTTCGTTTTCCTTTCATTTAAGACAGACGTCACTCTCAGATATATATTCACAGAATAAAGCCTGACTGAAGCTTAGTTGAACGAAAGGCTACCTTCAAAATTGTAACACTTTGCTTAGTATTCTTTACAGTAGCCGTATACGTATACAATGATTTAGAACAGACAAGCATTGTTGGGCCAGCTGAAGTGCACCACTGGTGCCTAAGCGGTTCGTTTAGGCAAGAAAAAATAGCCACTCCGTCATTACAATTTTCCACCTTAGTGGTCCTAGCTTGCGATAGCTGAAATTAGCTAAGTAAAGTTTGGTTTAGCTGCTCAGCTATATTAAATTGATTCTTTATGAACTTGCCATCATTTTCAACTCCAGAAAAGAACGTGTGCCAAATAAGGCAAAAGATAATAAAGCCGTATCCACCGAAATGGCATCTCCGAAGTTTGTTAGAAAATATGTTTTTAATAGAGAAAAAAACAAAACAATTTCTAAGTATGCTCTGTTCATACACTAAGTGGTCTAATATTATGCATTCTGCCCTCTTCAACTTAAATGTTGACTATCGGACTGTCTACTTCGATAAAAACTACAACAAGTACATCACGCTCGTATTAAGCATTAAACAGAAGCTTAGAAAAGCATTCTCTAGTTTACTGGTGCGTACTTAATGTATGTCATGCACTGCTATAACGGGTTTGTATTAATTTATTTTTAATTTATAGCATCATAATTCACAATACACCTTGCCTTATATAACGTTCACTCATATTACATATACCGCTCATTGAGTGCATAACTTCAACCCGTCTACTGAGTATATGTAACTTACCCATTGTCTCCCTTACAATTGGGCCACATCCATTCAAATCAAATTTCAGTACCTAAATGATGGAATATTAAAGACACAAACTTTGCAGACGAGATTCGTCAAAAACATTGGCCTCAATTAAATGGTTTCCAAAAAGCACCCCTGTCCTTTCGGCGTAATGCTTAAGACAAAAGATTGCCTCCACTAAAAATGAAAAGTTATGTATACTTACATACAACCCAAGAAGAATATAGTTCACGGGAGTTGCCCTTCGCTTGACAAAAAGGCAAAGCAAAGTTCCCATGGATAGCACGAATGACGTTGGTAGCATCCAGTGGTTTTCACTAATGAATAGTTTTACTGAGGGAAGAAACATTGCGATGGCCGTCAGCGCTACTGTGAGACACAGTTGGATGGATAGAATTCCATATACCTTGCGTAGAAATCCTGTACAAAATACACAACCAATTTGATATAATTAGGTTTAATTAAAAAAAAAAAACTGCTGTAGGTTTTTACGTAAATTATTTAAAAGCATCTAACTACTTTTGTAGAAGCCCATCTTTCGTACCTTAATATATTTAAGACCCGAAAGCATAGAATACGTTAGGCACACATAATCTTAAAAGTTTACCTCTTTGAAGAGATAAACGTTATACGCGCTGTATTTCTATGAGTGCAACCCAGTTAATAATAAATGTTATTGCTTTGCTTAACGCTACGATTACCCATTCCTTTTGAGAGACACGATACCACAGCTATGCTTGTCAGCGGCAAAGCTATGTTAAAAACGTCACTGTGTATGTAAATGTGTGCCAAGTCACCCACTTGTGCGCTATGTGCCAAAGTAAATAAGCTTGAGTCGTCCGTAAGGGGTCTTATCTTGGAAGGATCACTTACAGGATATTCAAGCGAGTAATCAGATATATGCCCGAGCAATTTATACAATACAATACATATCTACTTATTAGTTTGTCTAGCATTCTTTAACTTAAAAAAAAATAGTTCGAATATAGCTAATATATGTTAAGAAGTTATTTGGCTCTATAAGCATAGAATCGTTCTGCTATGGAACGGTACGATCTGCTTTTTGAGCCAAAATCTATGTTATCTCTAACGTAACTTTCGACTTTTTTTGAAAAATCCAAAGTCATTTGCATGAAATCGTGATAACCAGAAGATATAGAGAACACTAAACACATCGATATTTCGACCACCAAAATAGATCGATCAAATAACCGCTAGGATTCACTCTAAATGTATATGCATATGAATTTCGCAATTTTCCGGTGAGGTAAATGTTGTTTCAGCGTATTCTAACACTTCTGAAGTCAGCGGAGTATCTGCCATATCAACCAACATACCGGCTGCAAAGAGATCGACACAAAAACGAACACTGAAGTATTAACGGGACAATAGTCATAAAGTACTAAGTATTAGAAAGAAAGAAATGCTGAAAAGAAGGCCTAGATCGTCATGCAGCAATGTGAGTCATGAAAGTCTTAGTCGAGCAATCGGCATTATACCGACTGTTTTTAAATAACATATAATTTTTTTAATGCGAAACCACTGAAGTGAACTTTAACACAGAAAGATGACACAGCTTTGCGATATGAGTTTTTTAAAAAGATTTTCTTAACTGATTTTCTTTTCTGTACGACTGGGTAGATTTTGTAATTATTACTCGAAGATCCAAGGTCCACATATGTGATACATTTCCGAACGCAGACGATTTCCGCTAACGATAAACGTTAAAATTCGTGTGCTGTCAAATGTGTTATAACAGTTAAAACTCTGGCTTCTGAGAACGTACGTTTATCAACTTCAAGTTCGAAAAATCAGAAAAACAAGCAACTTACTTGAAAAATGGAGTTGCTCCTGGAAAGCACCTTCTGCCTTAGGTCCCTAGATGTGCTCAATATATAAATATCGATTGAGGACTATCAACCATGATACTACACTCATATGATACATTTTAATATCGGTAACTGGAAATTTACTTATCTTCCAGCTTGGCTTTAGCTTAGGATTAACTTCAGCATTCGTCGTTTTGTATTTCCTTTCCTACAAAATTAAACTTGTTATCTGTCCCATGTAAGCCTTTAAATTTCGATGATGATTGTCAATATAAATGCTTATACTTTTGTTTACACTCTTGTGAATATTGTACTAAAGCAGCTTTTAAATAAAGTAAAGAATATTTTATTGCATTCATTTCTTACATCATCATGCTGTTTTCTTTCTTAACTTCAACTAACATATACCTCTGTTTCGAATTCATTTGTGAATACAAAACTTGGCATTGTCGACTCTAAGCAATGGAAGTATTAAATAAATTTCTATGACACAACTTCATGTAACTATCTCTCTATTTATTACTATGTTCTAAACCAATTTTTTTTCATTTTAATACTTATAACTTGAGAACAGAAAGTATGGAAATATACGAGATATACACATATTAGTTCAATACTAAATACCTCTAAAATAATTATTTACAAAACAAAAAGTCTGTCTGATTAGCACAGCTGAATGATAGTTTCACTCAGTTTATTCTTCATTAACAAATAATCTCACAAATGCTTGCACTTTTTAATAATATCTTATATATATATATATATATATATAGGATTTGTCTAGTAAATAATAGATTCCTTGTTTTAGATACATGTTGTAGCTTACAAAAACACTGTTATCTATTATTAGGAAAATTCATTTTAAAGAGTGCAAATTGACAATGGAACAGAGTAGACTCTTTAGGATTTATCCATTCTCTTATGAGCGGAAAGGCGTGAATATATTTCACGGTGTACTTCTATGTAAAAAATATTTTTTATTGTTATGAATAAAAAAACTTCATATTACGACCTAGGTGCGAGGCATATCCGGAACAAAGAAATGGTTTATTGGAATAATAATATAAAACAGTTTCCAATAAATTGCCCAAACAATATGCATGCTTTAGACCGGCCTTTTTGTTTTATTATAGGTTAAATGGTGTCGATATGTTTAACCCATCTGGGAAGTCCACAATGATATATAAACGTTCTATTGTTAATCTTATTATGTATGCTGGTAACTCAGAAAATGTTTCCATTTTATTTAATTTAACTCCAGTTTTATTATCGTTCAAACAGTTCTTCGTTACCCACCTATAGTTTTTGCTTATTTTATCGAACAACAAAACTATATTTAAGATAAACATGGATAGAATAGTAAAAGTCATACCCATCCGAATGGTGACATGAGCCTTGGCAACGGAGTTTCTGAAGCTGAAGTCATCCTGTATAGACGGCTCGCCGTTCATACTCAGAAGTGGATCCCTCATCTGCATTATGAAGCTAATGGGTGCATGTGAAGAAACCGAAGCACTTAAAGTTCTTTCACTGCACGGTACGATTTGAAAAAAGGTTATAGGCTAATACAAAACTTTGATAAATTTACGACAGGTCGATCACAAACACAATCAAGAGAAATACTCACGTTGTACAATATCTATCAACCAAATAGTTATTAACTTAAATAAAAAATGCCTTTCTGGCAACTAAAGGAGCAGTATATAAATAAATTACACAAAATACAGTTTACTTGTTTCGTTTGCGAATAGAATGTACAACCAGATGCTACCGCAAAGCACAGATCACAACGTACAGGGAAAAAGGAGATTGTAGACACAAGGAGGGACAACAATCAGCTGACCTAATAGCAGGAAGCCGGATGGCGCTGCGCGATACTTTTGAATTTTTGGCGCCACAGAGCATTTACGACGAAAGTATTGCATAATCAATCGATTATTATTAACAAGCTTTCATTTACCTTGTATTTTCATGCTGTTTCTTTCCGTGCATCACTAACTCTTTCCTCATGTACTGATTTAAATAAGCGCTTTCATACTAAACATAAAAAACCGGTTTTTTACTGATGTCGCATTCAACACGAAACATTGTAATCCAATGATTTCTTATTGTGCCCCATATGCATAGTATTACAAATAATATACTAATTTGCGTTGTACTTATGCGCAATCATCTCAGGCCAGGAGAATCCAAAAAAAAACACAGATACAGTCCAATAAGGAAGGCTTATTAGGATTATCCTCTTAAAAGAAGGAATAAGCTGAAAGGAGTGGTGCCTGACGGACAGTGAGAACATCGCACACAAGATTTTGCTGCTTCGTCAGGTACTTTGGAGGACAAAGCCCGCCTACAACTCAACACGTCTTGGGGGATGGAGATCTGGACAGGACGACGGACTGAAATGCGTCTTGTAAGCCCGCAAATCCAGTAGTAGCTCTTGCAAACTTTGGTTTGAAGTAACGTTGGAATCAATTTTATACCATGGTCCAAGGATGCGAAGTCCGTAGTTTAATAGGTGACCATTTAGTAATGCTAATAAAAGGTTTGGTCTTATAATGCATCAGGTCTCAATCTTGGAAGTTGACTATATAAATCTCATCCAAGGAACGCTCTTTTTAAAAGCAATGTAAACCTCTTTTTGAAAGAGTCCTTATTGATCGATTTGGGGTCTATGAGAATGTATACAGCATAATACTTTTACACTGCAGGCTCATGTCTTACAGCAAAACGTGTAAGTCCTATTTTCGAAGTAGCCAGTCCATGTATGCATAGCATAATAGCTAATTGGCTTGGTCTTACGACTCCTGACATTTCGTATTATTATGATACCATCGGGAGCTCTTGATGAGATATGTATTTGTTATAGACGTCTTCTGCGTGCCTTCGTTTGGAGGTATCGTATGGTCCAGCTCGGCCGCTTGCTGTATGAGCCTATGACAAATTCTTGAATGCTCATTGTAGTGGGTCAAAGAAAAGAATTTTTACAATGTTTAAACAAATTCAATCTCTCTATCTTAATATAAGCGACAAAGTTCAGCGCCAAAACAAAATACTGAAATTTACCCTTTAAGAGTACAAAAAAATGCGTCAGATTTTAATAGCCTACGTAAGCCAAATAAATATTGCGCCCACTGAACTGCTGCGCTTCTTTAATCGTTTACGTATACACTTCACAAGAACAAGCAAGGGCACTTTAGCTTTTCGTCATCATTGTGCATTTAGAGATGTTAGGTGAGTCTCTAAAGAGGAAATGCTGCCTGCGCGTAAACGCTGTGGAATAGTTTCAACCTTAACACCTTGAAAGCAAATGCGATCAAAATAGTTCCATTCTGAATGACGATAATCACAGTTCGGTAGACTTT
Source organism: Varroa jacobsoni (assembly GCF_002532875.2). Taxonomy (NCBI): domain Eukaryota; kingdom Metazoa; phylum Arthropoda; class Arachnida; order Mesostigmata; family Varroidae; genus Varroa; species Varroa jacobsoni. The sequence goes on along the minus strand of NW_019214884.1, from coordinate 6,762 downwards.
GAATTCGAACGTTGACTTGTCACTCATCTAGCTAAATACTTCTTCTGAATGTCGCCTTTGATTCATGCCAGTAGAGAGTAGGATCCAAGATGCCTGCGCTTTGGAACAGTCGATAGAAACTAAACGGCTTCCACTAGTACAGACAGTAATCAAACACGTCAGCGCGCCTTTATCGCGCGATCACTAAATTAATTCAGCTTTTTTTGAGCATTGATGATAAAAAGTATTTTATTTATGTGAGTGAAACTTCTTAAAAAAATATCTAACTAGTTACCAGAATTCAAAGTCAGAATTAAGTAAGCAAAATAACCACTCGATGTAGGCAAGTTAATGCGTAAATCAGCCGGGACAGGAAACGCAGTATCATTTTAAATGATGTCCTGGTATAGTAACGCTATCGATACGCCAGTCCTAGCAGCATGGAGGACATTTGTAATAAGAAATAAAAACGTTTCATTGATAGAATGTGCTGAGTATTAGATTTAGATAGAGCTTTTTAAAGTAAGACGTTAAAGTTATGTGCATTTTATCCAACCCGCTAATATACTGTTAAACAGGGTTACTCAAGAAAATCTTATACTTGAAAGACGTTGCGTTGTTTTAAAGAGAGCCAAGCTTGAGGTACGAAGAAGAGACGGATGATAGGAGAAAACCACAGTACTTAGTTTTTGTGAAAAACGTCAAAATGCAAAACTTAGGCTTTAAATCAAAGGGTTAAAATTATTTAAAAAATACAAATATAGGACAATAGCAATTAAACAGGATTCCTATAGGACAGAAGCGGTAATATGAAAGTACATTACAGAAAAAGGTAAGTCTACCATAAAATTAACAACATCACAAATATTCAATAAATGTGCAGTAAAACAGTTTATTTGGACAACTATTCGTGTCCTAGAACCGACATGTTGTAACGCTCCGTAGACTCATAGTAGCTAACTCTAGAAGAAAACGACAGTGTAAAATGAACAAGATGGTCCTTGTTATACATTGCTTGGGAAATTTTGTAAAAGGAAAGAGTGGAATACCAACATTTCTAGAAATAAAATTGTAGAATAACACTACATACAACAAGATTAGACTAGATCGGAGAGTACATTACGCAAAAAAATCCACTGAATTCACTGTATCAAAGAAGAAATACGCCATTACTATAAAAGCGGAAATAGATAGACGATAACGGCGGATGCGAAGGTAGAAAGGATGAATGGATTAAAAAGGTAATTGAAAGATGGAAGGAACAAAATGAAAGGTAATATGAGCATTCATATGGAAGCCTGCTACGGAATTATTGATATGCTGAGTGCTTATACCTATATAAATACAAAAAAGGAAGAAATTATTTTATCCTTCACGGAAGAGTTTGACATAACATACAACAAAAAAAAAAAGAAAACCTGGGCAGTGGGTTACTCGTATGCGCCTAATAATTTGGGTGCCTTTAAACTGTCCACTTCCTAGATAGCTCATGGAAGTGATTTTTCTAGCTATAATAGAAGAATAGAATAGATGTAACAAACAGTTATTATTAAGATTATTATCATTATTAAAATACAACTTCATTAATCGAACTTCCTCGAATAATCGTAATTATTTTGTAGAAGATATACAGACCTTGGAGCATATTTTTCTCTTATTTAGCAATACCAAGTTTATAGATTTAATGCCTAAAATGTGAATAATAATTTAACTAAAGCTCCTTTTTTGTTCATGGTTATTCTTGGATATTGTCATTACTAATCCTCATGTTTCTTACATCGCCTCCAAGGGGGGTACGGGAAAATGTAATGCCGTAAGTAAAGCTGATATCATAATGCCGACATTTGTATTCAAAAGTAAAAAAATCACGTGCGAAGGTCCTTTTCTCTTTAGCATATTACGAATACGTGCCTATGCGCACTGTGCACAAACTATATATCAATAGAGTATAACTGTATGTTTGACACTCGTGCTATGGGAAGCTATAGCGGTGTTTTATCGACCTATGTGTTTTACAGTATGGTGATGCTATCCCCAAAGCTAAAAGCCGTTGAGAAGTTGGGTCTTTTAGTTAGTTCTCTCAAATGACGACACACATCCTACAGGAGCAGTGAGAATAAAAAAAAATTCGTAAGCAACATAACTCTGCGTTTTCTTGTACGGAAGTAAAATTGCACGTTATTCTTTACGACAGTCTTGTAGTTTCCGTATACCTATTGCTCATATATTATAGCACCTAATTTAAAAAATCAAATTTAAGCGCTTGACTGAATACAGAACAGATTTACTCCTGGAGGCAATACCAAATGAGACTTGCCAAATGGATATATTGTGCTGGATACCATGTGCCAAGCTCATAAGGCTGTTTTAAAATGGCACAAAGTAGTCAACTGGGTTTTTTAAATCATCGTCTAATTCGCAATAACCTCCTTACGTTACACATACTAAAAGCATCAATAACGTCTTTGGGTCAAGTATATGATAATATAACACTGCTTTGCTAACAATGCGTTTCGGATTGTATTCAATGCTTCTAACGCCACTCTTAGCACACAATAAAGGTATGTTTGTATTTATTGTATTATATTACATATTATAATTGCAGATAAGCAACTAAGGGATTACTCTTCTGCTTAGATTGTTTATGGAAAATATAAGGAAAATAAAGTTGAGTAATACACTGTATTTGCTTCATCACAATATTACCGTAGGTCGTTATAAACTCGCTATATTTTTTTAAACCCCGTTGTATTTTGCAATTATTCATTGCAGACGCTACAACTCGGCTAACATTTTTTTGGCTAGTGATTGTCGTGTTGCTCTTGGTCGTGCTGCATGTCCCGCCACTGGTTGGGAGTTAGGGTTTGCTGTGTAAACGAGTGAATCACTTTCATCTCCTCCTTGACAACTGAAAACACGAGACGCTGCCGTGCCTGTAACGACATTCCCTCAAATTTAGGGGATACGATGACCGCCTGAAACAATAAAAAACGGAGCTTTAGGAATAATTATACTACTTTTCTTTAAATTTAACTTATGTCGCATGAGTCCATTTTGCAGGAAATTTTACTTTGTAAAAGGATAAAAGGAACATTGTAGTAACAATAGATGCTTCTTGAGGTATGACGCCACGTTTTCACTGACTGTCAATTTCATTTTTCGATAACCGTGGATGTATACCGTAGCTTACTGTGGGTCCACTTCTGCTCCTCGATAATGGCCGAATAAGGCAAATGTAGGCTTACGAGGAGAAAAGTTAATTTAACCTAATGTCAATTAAAATATACATTTACTTCAAGCAGATGCTGCTTCAACTTAGGTCTTATTTCAACTTATTTCGTAACTCTAAATATAGTTTGCTTAACTGCAGATTTACGCCTTTTTCCATTACAAATCTATGTTTTGCCATTATATAGTTCACATGTCGGTGATGACCATAAAATTATGACTAATATAAACGGTCAGAAACTTTCACGTGATATTATATGTAGAGATGATGAACGCAACGCGGTTGTTGAAAGCTTTGTTGTCTGACTTTTGCAAATCTATTCTGGTTCGCCCTTCTCTCTTGAGACAACTTCCAGTTTTCCTTCTTCTGTTATTCCCCTGCATATATCTTATTACGTATTTTTACATTCATTCTTTTCTTATATCTTTTTTCGATTATTTTGCGAGCTACCGTAAATAGAGTCTGATGTTTTTTTCGGTGTATTACACCTAGCGCCTGCATTCCAGACGAGAGGCTAGATGACAGGTTCAGTGATGACGTACGTAACATACAGCTTAACACTGCCGCTCACCAGAATTTTTTTCTGGAGGGTTAAAAATGTTCCTCAAGCTTAGCTTTACTTTTTCTGTAAAATGTATTTTTTTAAACTATTTAGAAAGTTTCTATTTTTATGTTGCTCTGGGTACGCTGAATTTAGTTTCGCTAATCAAATCACTCTCATATTCACCTCGCCGAAGAGCGTTTTACAGTACATCTTTCAAATACCATCATGAGTTAAATTTTCATATGGTCAATCATGGTTCCTTTAATTTGCCTATATAGCGAAATTCGAAAACACCACATTGCTCTTCGAGGATCCTAACATTTAATTTGCTTTACGAACATCTAGGTCTTTAAAAAATTTAAAAAAATAAATAGCAGCGATAAACTTCAATATATATAGCGTTCGCATCCTTCCCTTTCCTATTCAGCTTGAACAAGGCGCATCTATCAGCAATGCACTTTAATAAATATCTTTTTAATTTTAATAGAGTAGTGGTATTTTAATTGGATCATAGGATAGGTCGTCGTTTGCTAGCAATAGGATTATTTTTACTTTTCATACTGAAAGGTTCTTCGTTGATCAGGTCTTTTTCGTTTCACCATATGTTCGAATGTATATGTATATGTACACATAATTCTGAAGATTATCTACGTTTACGCGTACCTGTTCAAAGTAGCATCTCAAAACTAAAGCACATTTAAACCATTACATGTTAATTTATTTTTCGTCTATTTTTATGTGTACTTTTCCATTTAGTAGTTTTACAATTCGCCTTTAAACTCATTATTATTTTAGTAAATTTTTTCAATTCATTTCTCTAGTTGCCTACATTCAATCTAGTCCTTACGGCGTACATACTAGTATCTGAACGACGGCAAAAAGTACTTAAGATTTTTGTGCACAACAAGCTCATAATAATTTAGTACCATTAACTGGCTGCCATTAAGCGATGCTTAGTCATTTATAACCGTGTTATACCTACCTCGAATTTTTGACCGCAGTTACACGACGAGACATCCTTGAGACGCAGAAAGGTTGTAGACAGTGCGCTTTTAAGCTTGTTCTCGATGTCCTTTGGTCGGACCACCTTGTGAGCACTCTCGGACACCATTAACCGAATTGGCCTAACTAGAGATGAACGTTTTTGGAGCACTCTTATAGTATGTCCAATCATTTTACAACCAAGCTCGGTGAACCAAATGAGTAACAAAATATATCACATTAATGCGCATGTTCATATAATTTTGAAAATAAATTGTGGAACAGAAAAGGGTTGCGTAGAATTGTGCTGAATAGAGTACACAACATGCGAGAGTGATTTGTAAAATGTACAGGTAAAGCTTTTCTAGAAGTAACGTTCCGTTTTGTCGCCTAACACTTCATGTAAACATCTGGCTTGCGTGTATGAACTCCGTTAACCAGGCTACAAATGAAAACCTCAAAAAGAGTGCACACAGTCTTTTCGCTCAGTTTCTTCGCTTTACGGTAATTTTTAGCTGTACGTCCAACATACACTTTCTATTGTCTTAGATAATGACATTACGTCAGTTGGATTAATTTAAATATCATGCATGTAATTAACGATCCGTATGATCGCTGATTAATGCAGCAGGTTGGCTTACACACAGATCTGATACTCACCAGTTATTATCTTTTCATATAAGATTTGCTTGTATTATTCGAGCTAGTTCGGCCTGTGTTCAAACAGAACGGAGATCACTGGAACAAAGGGGTGAGAGAATGAAGCTTATTTTACAAAAGTTCGATTCAAACCTTGGCGCCAAGTTGTCACATGAGCCAAATACTCACAGTCTACGACGAGGAGACATGTGTAAACATAACAAATCCAGCCCTGAATCGATCATGGTGCCGTCATTTCCGTTACCGTGCTATGCTTGAATGTAGTATACGGGTCCCATTAAAAGTAGAAGTCAAGATTTTCGACCTATTCCTTGGCGAAGCTGGCTGAAAAACGTGTAAGTGTACTCAAGCATAAACTGTGGATTCAGAGCAGCGAGATAGGAATCATAATAATGTTATTTTCGTTATTATTATTCGTCTAAAATCTATTTAAATTTATTAAGAAGATGCTACATCTATCGACGACATTTTATGATTTCGATGACGAACATTTTACTTTGTAATGATAGTTGATGTATATTTCGCACCAGATTTGTAGAATAGTTAGTACCCGACAATGCAGAAGTGGAACTGATGATTATTGATGGCCAAGTTGGTATGTCGCAGCCACCGACAATGGATGTCCTTGCAATGGTGCAGTTGTAGTACTACCTACTAAACTTAAAGACAAAAGGTGGTCTAAGTTTAAAATATGGCGTTGACATGTCTTTTTTCGCGCTGGACGACAACCGTCTAAAGCAACGCTTAACGAGAATTCCAGACGGAAAATCCATTTACTCACAACGCCTATTAAATAAGAAATGTTATCTCTATATTCGGAACCGACAGAAGTTGTGGTACGGACCCTAAAGATTGAAGTTGGTTTGAATCTGTTGTTTTGAATACGTAATTGTGAACAATAGATACCAACGATGAGTGTTATAATGTAAATGGTTGCACTAATTGTGATACTAAAGTGTGAACTCATAACTATACTTAGAAGATATATTGAAAACAAAAGGCTTGCAGCAAGTATATTGGAACCTAAATGCAAACCGATGCCATGATTTAGAAGAAATTTTGTAAATAAAATACTTATTAAGAAAAAAATAAAAAAAGAAAAGTAATAAAAGTAAAAAAATACTTATTATATGAACGAACTTCAGCCTACATATATATATATATATATAATAAAGGGTGAAGTTCATCTATTAATGAGTAAATGTTCAACCATGTGATTATACCTACCATTTTAGTAGCAGAACTCAGTTTGGTGGGCATAACCAAAGTAACAACAAGAAGCACATTTAAAGCTGCGACTGTCATGTTTTGTATTTATAGCACTCATTGTTTCAGTTCCTAACAGGGACTGAACAGGAGTCGCACCACT
>NW_019214883.1:0-45164 GCF_002532875.2 Varroa jacobsoni | reverse complement strand
ATGTACAACATACTCCACTTGATCTCTTGACCTAATTCAACGTCAGCTACCTCCAATTGGATTACCGGTTCTTAAACTCCGACTACCCCACCATTATCATAGGAATTCGGCTCAGTTATTGAAAGCTTGAAAACGCAATGCAATCTATGTGTGTGTATCTGTGTTTGTGTATAAGTAGTATTTCGAGTTGTCACTTGGAACTCCTGTCCAAATTTCGTGCCCGGCCGGCAGTCATCGTTTCGCGTTGTTTGTTTTTCACTCTATTCAACAACGCGTCTCTCTTCCGCTTCGTGCGCTGCTCCAGGGGCATGTTCTCACCCCAGAATGAATCGTCCAGTCAGTCAGTCAGTCAATCAATCAATCAACCGCGAGCCGTCTGGTCAGTCGGCTAGCTTGTGGATCAACATAGGCCACGGAGAACATTTGCACCGTCAATGATATTGCATCGACGCACCATCTACCCACATCCAGACCAATGCACCCTCCGCCACGCCGGCGTCACTTTCACCAGCGCCAGGACCCAACCAACGAATAAAAACACTCCACGTATTCGCGCGCTATAATCAATCAATCAATCAATCAACCAAACTCAACTAATTAACGACGGAAAACGAAAAAACTCTAAAAACGAAGAAAAGCTTCAAGAACAGCTTGCCGGAGATCATAAAATCCCCCGACTTTTGGGGGAGGGGGCAGGAGGGGCCGAAGAGGGCATATTAGTGTTCGGTATCAGAGGATTGCTGGAGGTTAGCGCTCTCCCAGGATGCTTTGTCAAAGTTGCGACGACTCAGTCTAATCTGCCGCGGTTAATAGAGGGGCTATATCATGGTGATGGTGGTTTGTATTTTACTCAGCTTAACGCTAACAGCCACTAAAAGCCGCTAATACCGAATCAATGTCACCTCGACACCGGCACACCCATGGCACCTAACCAAGCAACAAACTGGAAGAGGGGGGTGCCATACAACAAAATGATACACCAATCTGAACCCCCCGCGCACCACGTGCGTGCCGCATCCGTTCTAACGTCGGCTAGAAACCACTGCGCCACATTGACGCATCGAGCTTTATGCTTGCATAAGGCACATGTAAGTTTCAGCTGAGAGCGGCAAAAAAATGTGTAAGCTGGGCGTGCAAACTGCTTCTCGTATCTGCATCCAGTGACCAAAACAAAGGAAGACCAAGTGACAAACGCATTTGTAAGACTGATATGTCAACTGATTTAAACGCCAACATGACGATGATGATCTGTAGCTGTATCATCATAGTGAAAAAAGCTATACATCGACACTGCTACACGAGCGGTAGGCCTCCTCTCGAAAGACAGTGTCCCCTTAACATCATCTGGATTCATCATATTATATACGCACATATATAATACGTGTAAAATCAATTATCCAGCGACTGACATCTATTATAGATACATTGTCACTTTATGTAATTTTGTTAATTCGCTAAGCATAAACAGTTACGTTAAGTCCATCGAAGTGTTTTTATATGTCTGTTTATACAAAATCTATCAAATATGCTATTCCTGCATGTTGGCTGCATGTCATAGAGTGTGTGTGTGTGTGTCAGTCAATGTTTTTTTGGAGCATATAATTCCGTAATTCGAAACGGTTCGTTTAATGCCTTCGTGCCTGACTGCCATTGTCAATGCCGCCCACAGTCACAAACAATTTTGCTAACCAAAGTGGGTTATATGAACCCAACAATGAGGCAGGTAACTGCTCGGTCACCCGCACGGTAGTTGGCCAAACTTCTAGTTTCGTCAAACAGTTTATGAGGGACAACAAGAAGAAAAACCTACGTTGTATTTCTTAATGTGTACACAAAAAGGGTAGTGCTAAGCCGGTGAAATAATGGAAGCTTGCTGCAAGCAGAAGTACATTTGAAGGTCATAAAAAATAATGCTAGCAATACCAATAATAGCGGTAGAAACATTTCCAGTAACAGTACTAACTGATATTTTCTTCCAAAATAGCTATAAATAAATTAGCTGACACATTTGTCACCCTATTTGTATAGTCGTTGCTACGTTATAGCCCAAAAACCCTAAATGCGCTATTTGGTTTGGCCAACATTGTTGCCATCTACTTCTGCCATACCCATATGATTTCGTCGGCCTTCGTCGTTGCGCCTCAAAAAAAATGGCTTTTTAGCATTACGTTTGCAGTGTACGTTTTCACCGTTCCGCTATCGTCACTTATGTTCAATCAGGGCACCCAAGCTTGATACCTCTGTTCTTCGATACAGCGTTTAATCTTGATTAAGGCTTCCACTTCATTCCAACAATAACGCCGCACCGCCATAGGAACGATCTCTTATTTGACAGTTGCGGGGGTCCTCCCTAATATCGGGGCACTATTGCGCCTCGTCCTACCTGCGAGTCGTACTCTACAGGTATGAGGAGATAACACCAGATCGATCCAAAAACAAATTACACCTCGTACTGTGCATCCGTCAAATAAACACACAATTGACCGAAATAGCGAATAAACAAAAATAAATATTACATAAAAAAGCATCGACCAGCATTTTACGTACTTTTTACTATCGTAGCCGAGGTGTATCAGATCGGATAGAACAGTATCAGTGAGAGCGGCAACCAGAGTCGCAAGGCGGCCAGCATTGGAGAAAGACCGTACAGACATCTATATAAGCGAATTGTTGGATGATCGACAACGTAAAACAAGGCGAGACTCAACATAACGAACAGTTCCCCTATCCTATACATGTCTACTTAAAGTTTCATATGAAAGTAACTCTCTTATCTTCATATAAAACGAATAGATAAGAAATAAGCCTTTTTTTAAGTAGTTTACGTGAAAAATAAGAGTTAATATTTAAAAAAATAAGACATTTATGGCCACAACAGAGCCCAAAAAATTGCAACGCAATAACACAAATGGCAAAAAACTAATGATTCCTCTCAGAACTATGGACCGTAGAAGGCTCGAGTCGGTGTTGTCGGCCCTCGCCGCGCGACGCTGCTAAGTATCTTGAACAAATCATTCAGTTTCTAAGCGAGTGGGAGAACCGTATCGTTAAAATAACATGGTGACAACAACACATTTTTTTGTCCTTTGGTTATATAATAGGACACGGCTAAGGGGTAGATGGCTCTGTTGCTATTTTGGTTCTTATCGCTAGCTTAAACAGAAGTTAGAATCGATCGTCGAAGCAAGGAAGAGAAATCAAACGCTGCCATAGGGAGGACAGCACTTCAAGCTAATTGCCCGCTAGTGGCGACGCTCTGGCTGTTTCTTGGGTCGACCTCTTCCAATTTTATTTTAATATTTCATTCGTTCACGATAACTCGCCCTGGCTGCATAGCGTACGCCGCTACAAAGGTCTCTTCCCTCGAAACGAACGCTCCAACCGGGATTAATCGCTCGGTCCGTTCAAGCCAGTCAACCAGAAGGAAGATATTTATCTACACAGCCAGAAAAAACAAGACACGACTACGCAGACAAATAGACAGACATGCCATCTAGCTTGCTTTCTGCTAACGCCCGCCCAAACCCGCTCGACCAGCTGTCATGGTCTCCCTACCGGTTTTGCCGAAATCTGTCCGAATAAAGTTGTATCTGGCGTGCTTAAAGGTGGCCACAATAAACGTCCTGGCCACAAACGGACATGCGACAGGACGTTGGCAGTCGCTAGGCGTGAGCGTTGTGGATCTCGGCTGATAATGTCTTTAGCAAGGAACATATGCTATCAGCAATTAGAGCAGACTCGCAACCCCGAGACAGTTCGTAACTATTCGGCGCCGCACGAAACATGGCCGATGTCGCTTATAGCGGAACGTGCTATAATAATATAACTTCGTCCAGAAGCATTATCACACATAGCAGACAATAACGAGTCAGCAGTGAATAAAGCAACGGAAAGACTTAGTTCGGGTTAGTGGAGTAACCCACTGCAGATCGCACTGAAGTGGGGTGGGGTGGGCTCATTGCTAAAGCACCAACGCATTATTGGTGATGCTGTAGTTACAACAAGGTATTACCGTCACCGGCGCCAAAGCCCCAACATCTCTGGAAGCATAACCCACTGGTCCTTGTATGCCCACTCGTGTTGGGCCTCAGAAATATTTACGTGTTACGACGTAGCTGTTCGCCGCACGCCTCAATCAGCCGCAAGTTACGTGCCAAAACGTTCCGTCGACACTGAGGCACGCAGGCCGGTTATGAACGCGCATCCCTCTATTTACTGTTATGTCTAGGGACGAATTATACTTTATAGCTACTAACTGCTTGCTTCATTTTTCGCAAGAAGGAGTCATTGAAAAAAGCTTTGATTTGGCGGATGCATGATGGTAGCGTGAACGGAAGCGACTCAAGGGAAAACAACAACGAAATATTCGCAATAATAGTTAATGCCATGCTAGACGTGTGACGGCAGCTTCACTTGGGGTAGACGGCAACAACGACGATAACATCTTAATTGCTCTGTTTTTTTTTTTACTGTGGTGAATATGGCAAGGAAGCTGGATCAATCAGCAATCGTTGATGCAAATACATGATCCTAGTATAACTGGTAATCATAATGGCGAGAGTTAGATAAACAATGCAGTAGTGGTTAAGGCACATTGAGCCACCGAGTAAAACTACAGAGGTAGAAAGAGCTGCAGTGAAAAACGTACTAGTAAAAGAAACAAATGAAAGAAAGGGAAGCCTTTAAAAAACCTAGGGAAAGACTAAGATTCACTCGTGCTGATCTACCCTTAATAGATTAACCATGTGCTCGTTACTCATTCAGGCGTCCGGCACTTTTCCCAGCGCCTAGTTCCACACCCCCTGCCCACTTTTCTTCCTGGCGCAATGTTGTGATCTGTATGTTGTCGCTCCGTGTATGGGTGTATATGTGTGTATTCGGGTGCGACACCGCAATTACGGCCGCGTCATATAACGTACACAAATTGAACCACTGTCATTCCCAGCATGGTGATAGTGCGTACGGTCTATTGTGTCGTCTTTAATAAAATCTCTATCACACAATACGGCACATGCTGGCTACTTCGGTTCTTCAAATTGTTTTCACACATACGGTCGAAATACTATACTATTATTTTCTATAACAATGAACGGTTAACAGGGCTGCACCATACACGAAGCACATCGGCTAATTAATGCCTTGCAACTCCACCTGTTAGTAATCGTAGAGCCCAGCTAGTGGGGTTGTCGTCCGATCGATGGATTGAGCAAGATATAGTGATGGAGAGTTTTGCTATAGAGTTCGTTGGTGCCGACTCCACCGTCCGAGTGCTCTGCACACGTTGTTCTAGGTATGCACGCAGGCAAGCTCATTGGCGTCGCCGGGCGCAAGTCCATGCCGAAAAGGTGGGCCATGATTTGCTTAAAGTCAACCGACGGCCAGGCTCGCTTTCTCTCTAGTTCCTGTGCTATATCTGCATGAGAGTATCCTTCAAAGTATGTGTGCGTCCGCGTGTCTGTGAGCCGCGTCTGTAGTTGTATTCGAGTGTGTGTATCTGCTACATGTTGCTATTTTTCTTTTTGTGTGAACGACCCCCTGTGAACGAAATCTGCTCATTATCATACAGCATCCATCTCTCCCTCGCTCGCATATAGCTTCATAAGTGAAGAACGGGACAGCACTCAGGACTCAGGCACTCGTTTACTGTCAGTTTAAAGATCGATGATTTTTTAATGAATTAATTTACTTATTCAGATTTTGTTGCTGCTGCTGCTGCTGCTGCTGTTGGGTCTGACACATCGTCGTGTCTCGATAAATAACAGATTTCGTCTCTGTAAGAAGGATTTCAGCGGTAGCTTGAACTTGACAATTATGGTACGATAATGCCATATATCAGGGAACAGGATACTACTAGTCGTGCATAGTTTAACATTTGTCAATTTTGCTTTTTCTCGTTGTAACATAATACCAACATGTCCCGACATGTGAGTTGTACAGGCTACGTTCGAGCTGTTAACGAGGCCATCTTGGTATCGACGAGCAACGTGGACGGCTGTAGGCGACAGGGGTTGGGCGGTCTCCCTCTCGCCCTCATATGCCCAGAAAACAGAGAAGAATATGCCCAATGCAGCCTCTGCTACATGTTAGAGTAAAGATAGGTAGGTCGAAGAGAGCAGGGGCATCAGCAAGTAAAAATATGTCTGCTCTTCTTGCCAATATTGAAATGCCGATCTGTGATCTTTGGGCCTCAATCAATTGCTTAATCAATCTTCCTCATTGTACGATCATCGTTGCACGTTTTCCTAGGTTCTTGAAATTTTCATTTTCAACATTTTGCCGAAGATTTTGCGGTCTTCATAATCGATGCAGTTAAATTAACTGTAATAATGCGGTAGCAGTAACAGTGAGCAAGGTAATATTATTAATTCTTATCTTCCCGTAGCAGTTGATCACAGACTAGGTGTCTTCTGTTTATCTAACTCCCGAATAGCCACTTCGACGAGCATGAGAAGACTGCTGAACTCTTCTTTGTGTTGAATAGACGAGATCGACTGGCGACGTTTCGGCGACGATGGTGGAGGTGGTGGAGATGGTGTGTGTAGGCCATAGACGCCCGTGTCATCCGAACACTCATCGGTATCGTCCTCCGAGTGTCGTTTGCGCTTTACGCCATGAACGAAGCCATGGTGCCCACCATGACTCTGTTCTTGCTCATGGCTTCGCTGCCAGCGGGCGGTGAGTTTCAACGGCATCGAACCCCCGCCTTCCCGACGCATTGAGTCTGATGAGCTTTCATCGTCATCGAGGAGGCGCTCGGAGTCGGAATCAAGATCGTCCGAATCCGAGGTGACGGGTGATGCCAAATACGAGTGGTGATTAAGCATCGCAGTTGTACGATGAATCGGAGCGCCAAATTTTGGCGTCGTTGTCGTTGTTCCTGATGAAAGCGCTGTTGTCGCTGACACCTGATGTAAGCCACCATTCTGTCCGGACGCATTACTAGTACTAGTGTGCGAGCTAGTCAGCGAACTCTGACTTGTCGAACCCGCTCCAACCTTCCGCGTGATCGTATATTGCAATGGATCGTTACCCTCTTTTCGGATGATGTCTGGTAGGATTCGACGACGTGCATTAATGAACCAATTGCACACCTGTAAAACACTTAGTCCAGTCTCTTTGCTCAAGAACAACTTCTCCTGATCCGAAGGGTAAGCATTATACCTGTGCTCGTACAACCACATCCGTAGAATCTTGACTGATTCCTTCGGTAGGTTGCCGCGCCTTTTCCGAGCGTATAGATCAGCCGTAGAAAGAGCAGTTGTCGTCTCGGATGCCGAGTCATATGCACGACCGCCATCACTACCACCGCCGTTGCTAGTGCCTCGTCCAGCGCTCTGCAGTCCATTGTTACTGTCGAGCATGGCCGTAGCAGCTGCAAGCCCGTCGTTCACGGGTGGCGTATCATACAAATTCATCCTGAAGTAACAGCGGTGATGAACAACTTCAACAGCGTCTCAAAATGGTGCTAATAACGTCCAATCAATGTTACGCCATATTATATGACTATGACTATGACAGATCACACAAACACACATAAATGACTGACGAGATAAAGTTCGCAACAGGTACTTTCTCCACTGGCAATGATATCCAATACGCGTGTCCCGCAATTAAAACTCAACAAACACACGAAAATGGTATCCAATGATGCAGACAAGTCGTACTGAGTCTGGGGGGGTGACACGAATTGATTACCCCCGGCACCCACTTTGGAATTGCACAGTCGACCACTGCATTCACTGCAATAGGTCCATCACTATAACAACAACAACAACAACGACGACGACGACGACAACAACAAACAAACAACAACGACAACAACAACAACAACAACAACAACGGTAGTAGTAGTAGCAGCAGCAGCAACAACAACAAATTATTGCTAGTTTCGAATCGTGACACTGAAGCGGCAGTCGTAGTAGAAACTCTACTGGCAGGGGTCACGTCGGTAACTGAGCGGCATTACACGCGAGGTGCATGCAGCTGAAAATCGAACGCTTACAATTGTTTCCTTCTGCTGTACTCGCTAAATGTCACATGTTGTTACTGCTGTTGGTGAGCACCGTACAATTTTCTACAATCCTCATTTCAATCACAAGCGTCCACCGTTACTACAAACCGATATTATCCGTTTGCGTGTCGCTGGCTTCTATTTCAACTAGCAATAACGCATAACAGTAGATGATACTGTCGTCACCGGCACGGATTCAATCGCGTTTTGCCGATCGCGTCGACTTCCTTCAACTGTCTGATGCCAGCACGTGGTGCCGCAGTCGTCAAGGCTGTCACTTGGTCAAACCGCCTGAAGGGAGAGAAGCAGCGGGACTGGGTGAGGGCAGCTACTATAGCGCCAGTTGTCGCTGCTGCAGCAGCGGCGGCGGCGGCGGCGGCAGCAGCAGCGACAGTGACGGTTACTGTCAGTGCCAGAAGAAAGCGTTAGCCAGTCAGCCACGCAAGTGCCCCATAGCACCAGCACAGCCACTCAACCCGCCGATGGTGCCTGCCACCGGACAGGCACCAGCAGCCACCAGCTACCTACCAGGCCGGCGACCACATTGCCACTCATGGCCACGGAGCTATTGCGAACAGCTACGGCGAGCGACCGACTGGATATACCTCAAACATAGCATCAGCAACCGTACATATATTACAAACAGCAGCAACAGTTACACTCAAATTTCCTAACAATGCTGACGTGGTTGTCTTTAATGACTCGAACGCTCTCGTCTCGCAGACAGACCTATAGGGTGTGCTAAGCTGCTGGCGCGCATGTCGGTCGTGGCGGGAGCAGCGCTTTGACCGTCCTCAGTGCGTTGTTTATGTTTGTTTGGTGGAACAGCCAATCAGCCATTGCCGACATGAAAAGACAAACCGTAATTGCAGAGGTAGCAACAACGAACCGTACTAGTTTCGATAGCTTGCTGGCTAGCTCACACCCAGTAGATTGCCTGGTTAATGTGGAGACCATGTGGCGAACGATGCAGATGCAGTTCAAGAAACACTTCAGCCACGACATCGAACAGGCGCACCTTGGGCCTGCAGGCAACACGCGCTTAACGATGGCGCTATTTTCGCATGACACTTCTGAATCGGGGGATGCAGTAACAGAGAGAGAGAGAGAGAGAGAGAGAGAGAGAGAGAGAGAGAGAGAGAGAGAGAGAGAGAGAGAGAGAGAGAGACGAAGCGTTGTTGGAGGAAACGTGCGATCTCTACTGTGTTAGGTTTGAGGGATTTTTTGATGATGTTGCTGTAAGCCGTTGTCAGTTGGCGACTGAAAAGTACCAGCTTCAGTAATAGTGGACGATCGGGCCGAAGTCAGCAAAACACGTAAACATTTTTGAAACGCAATCAAATTCGTATAGTGCAGGCGCTAATATAGGTACACAAATCTATATACTTTGAAGGAGCTTTCTGAACGTCGACGTATTTCGTTGTTTCGTGTGACTGCCGAATAAGGGAGCGGGTACCGCATATGGGCAAGCTACAACATTGGGAAAATGAAGAACTAACTCTTTAATTTTCCGAAGCACATTCTCCTACTGAGGACACACCTCTGGTCTTATTTACAGCATGACGAAAAAAAGTGACGTCAGATCTGATACGCTACCATTTGCATGATAACGGGACGATTTCGAGCTTATAATGATGAGTTTGTTATTATTATTTATGAGAAAACAGTCACACTATCGCAATCGGCTACCGCCGATGACGACGCCGCATGATGCCCAAAATAATGCACCACGATCTTGTTGCTTTACACGAAGTATTGGCCTCTAGCATCTTTCTCTCCCATGTTAATGAAGTCCAAATAGGTACCGGCGATAGGGAGTTTGAATCTGCGCCCTGGATCTTTACAAATAGTAATGTATAGCTCGAAAGGTACGCATGATAAACGATGTAGGCCCCCGGCCCGCTTTAAGAACGAAGGCTTAACTCGGTCAAACCTTTCGAGCTGCTTTGATGAGAGGTGATTTCAGACTAATTGCATCCCGTAGAAAATAATGAGAGCCACCATTATTTCAAACAAGGAAAACGACATGTAACGCGCCATAAAAGCCATGAAGGCGCACGTATTCGCACACTCGCGACCATCGTTCGTTGTATTTGGCCCGTGACCTGCCTTTCGAAAGGCTCAGTGGTTCATGGGCAAGAGCACCCCTCGGTACTCGAAATCATTCAGGTACTTAGTCAAGCCTTACCAATAGAAAACAATGACAATAACGTCGATGTGCCTTAAATGCACCCAGTGAAAAATACAGACGTTGTAAAGATTGCAAAATCAACAAAGTCTGCTGGACTGTCCTTTCATAAGCATTCGAAGGTGTAACTCAAAGACTCTGTTTATTCGTTTTTCTTTTTATGGCATTTTTTTTATTGCCTCTATCCTAAAGACGCTTTGCTAAAACGCGTTACTAAATGCCGGTTATCTTGTTGTCTTTTCCACGATGTACTTAATATACGTGTACGTCTGTATGCACATATACACTCCAGGCGGTGTGCTTATATGTTATGATAGAAGAGGCATCATAGCCCGTAGGGGGGTAGTAGTATAGGGCCAGTAATCACGTATCTCACTATCTACGAGTTGGCGTCGCTGAATAATTTTTCTCTCCTCCTCGATTTACCTATTGATGGACGGTTTTTAAAGTTAAAGTGGTTAATATAGTACTGAAAAAGGCAGCATGTTTTCTACATTTGTCATGACCTGGCTTCTTCATGGAGAAATTGGTCTTCGTTTCTTGGTAGCTGGGCAACTTTTTTTTAAGAGTCTACAGCTTTTTCGCTCATTCGTTTTTTTGTTTGCTTTGCTGAAATTTGGCTGTACCTTTGTGAAATCAGTATTCTCCCGCAACGGTCTCTGAGCGGAAGTACCACATCTAACCTGTTTTAATGATTCCAGCGGCTGACAAGTTGCTTTATCGGACCTGTTTATCTAGCAAACATGATAATACTTATACTTACTTAATAATAGTTTTTTTTAAATTGTGTACGTATATATATATTGTATGTTCGAATAAAGGCCATTGTATCAGTGACTTAGGGTTTAGTGTAATGGGGCTTTAAGTAAAATATTAGCGTGGTCGGAAGAACTGTATAGAAGCTAATACTATCGCCATACTTTAATAACCTCATCTTGTTATTTTGTTATTCAAAATAAGGTAGGCAAATTAAACAATAGGCGAAGCAGTTTGGATCACCTGAATGATTTATTGATGTGATCTGCTCTACGATGTAACCTAATTGTCCTGTGGCCTTACTTTTAGCAGTGCAATTCGTCGAGCCTTATACGGTTGCTACGTGCTTGTGTACAACTACTAAATACTAGACTGCGTAACGTTTCGTTCGTGCAGAAAAACTGTCTCTATGCCAGAGACGAAAATTGGGCCAGTAGCGTCGCGACAATAGTCTACTGAGAAGTCAAAGCAGAACTTTGGCCTGTTTTGTGACATGTACCCTTGCGCCCGGTCCTATGGCCTGTGTTTTTCTGTACCTTCTCTGTGCGATAAAGCGCACCAACCGTTCGCTGTTGCCGTCGTCGTGCAAATCGTCGAATGGACCTATCGAGATCAAGACAGGAAGAATGTGGAGAGCGACATATCACGGTGTATAAGCGGCAGCGGCAGCCGACGATGGTTGTCTCATAGAAAATCGTCGCATGGGTAGTGGGCAGTGTCGTTACTAGGAGGCACGAGCGACTGCAGTCAGTAGTCTGCAATCGCTTAACACTAGTTCTCGAGCCTTCAAATTCTGACCCAGCAGCGGCACAGACGTATAGCGTAAGCTTAGGTGGGTTGGTCGGGTAGTCGCTCGACAGATGATTGCGGTGCGCTCAGTGACTCCTCACATTGCGAACATTAGCGGCGGGATCGCTTGGTTGAATTCTGCTTCGAGAATGCTACGTAGTACCATCTAGATAGGTAGTAGTAACAGACCACTACATAGAAAGAACCGAAGGGCCTGGAAGCAAACGAGAACCGGTCAGGACCACACTATTGAGTTCCGACTGACAATAGCGTCACAAGATTCACAACTGTACTGCCTAACCACCATTGGCAGCACATGGCGGTCCTTACTAGGTAGCTGGTCCACGACCGTAAGCAGACAAACAAAAGCAGAAAGAAACACCGGTTAGCGCTAATGCTCCTACGGCTTTTACCAACAGTAGTCTTGTCGCCATGGCCGCCCGGCGTAGTGTGATGCGACGCACGATAACCCCCATCCACCACTGTTGTCAACGTTATCGACCATATCGCCGTCAATGTAACGCCGCAGTCTCATTCTAGCAGTTACGGTCGACAGGGATAATGACAACAGTCTCAATCACTAAGTAGAAACACCAAACTTCAGGACGCAGGGCAAATCGACCGACGTGCTCAGCAGGGAGCGGCGGCGGCGGCGGCGGCGGCTACAACAGTAGTTGAGTAATTCACTAAACGAATGCGTTTTCCGTAAC
Organism: Varroa jacobsoni; assembly: GCF_002532875.2. Lineage (NCBI taxonomy): Eukaryota > Metazoa > Arthropoda > Arachnida > Mesostigmata > Varroidae > Varroa > Varroa jacobsoni. Next base: position 32,710 of record NW_019214883.1, on the reverse strand, counting down.
GCGTGTGCATGCATTTCTCTCAGCGCACCTCCGTCGTTCTGTTCGATGTGTGAATGCCACGAATATGCAAGAGGGGTACATGTAATAGAAGACTAAATAGAGCAGAGGACCTTGTCGGTCTTCTGTATTAGGATCAAGAAAAGAAGGGCGCCTTACGGCACATCTACCGTCCGCTACGAAGCGACGCTGGCGCACCCAAAAGTGAACGTAAGAGAAGGAAAAGGTAGAGATAAAGAGACCACCAATTCTATTCCTACTTTCGCTACTATAAGAGCTGCAATGTTAAGCCCTTATAGAAGTAAGCCACAAACAAGTCGGTCGGTAGACCGACCGACCAACCATTTAACTAGTCTACGCCAGGAAACATTTTCTATCGATTCAACAGACGACAACGACGTAGCGAGATCGAGACGCGTGTCCCGCTTATTTGAGCAGTCGCTTTACTAATACATGGGAAGCGGCGGAACAGCGCGCCGAGGCAAGGGAAAAAGTCATCTGCGGTGGCCCCTGTTTATTTGACAACGAGCTGGGTAAAACAATGTCACTCGAGCTTGTTATTGTAGAGTAATCAAACGTTCGTACTTTTTTTCTTTCTAATATACAATAGTATAGTATGACTGTTATAGGCCTTAGACTGGGCAATAGGCAAGTACTTTATCTTAATAGAAAATAGTGCTGCCCTAAGCGCTTTTGTACAGAACGACACCCCCTTTGTCGTCTTTTCTTGTATACCCCGCATAACAGCGGGAAACGAAAGGCTTGCAGACAACTAACTGGACAGACCGTCCGGATGACCTCAGTTGGAGCAAATCTTAGGATTCTGTGGAAAAAGCAAAAGGAACGGGAGGACCTAGTGAAGTAGAATCGCTGGTGGGTATAACCAGCGGCTAAAGAGCGATAAAAGTAACACATCATTCACACATTTTAACGACAGGGCTCTTCATGCACGTTATGCCGTTCCTAAACAGGTCGCTAAAAGGTCATTTATATGCCTGCATTTTTAAAATATACCTAATTTTTTTAATGAAGCCAAATTACCTAAGAGTCGAGGCAGCATATTTCGCGCCGCGATGAATAATATTTTATATATTACTAAACAAAATAAATCAATAGCAGATGGAGAGGACGCATGAGCTGGGCTCGTGCGCGAATCTGTGATTCCGTTCATTTCCTAAATACCGCAGCTGCTCTGCTCACCTTCAGTGTCTCTAATTATATCTCTATTATTATTAATAACACCTCAGTTATTGTTATCTTAAGAGAAGGCTATAGGCAGGATAGGCAGTAGCAGGGAACGCGATAAGGCCGCTACTACATGCGTTGGTAGCAGACGTCAGGAAGAGCGTCAAGTGAATGGAAAAATGGCATGCGTCTTTCGAAAACGTCAGCCGGTGTGTGACGCTAGCTCGGTTGAGGACTGACATTTATTAACCAGGCGTAAATGGCAACGCACTTGACAGCTTCTATCCATTGACAATGCACAAGAAAATATACAAGGAAGATAAATATGGAGGAACGGATCGCGGATAACGCCGTGAACAAGGCATGATGTTACCAATAATCATTTCGTAAGTCCGTTAGCCGATCTCACGCGCAACTCGAGAATTCGACTCACATCTATTAAAGGACCACGAGAAATCTTCCAGACGTCGAAGTCAAGGAAAAAAGTCTCACAAGACAAGCACCCGGCGTCGCACCGGTCCCATCATTGAAGGTTATTACTCTTAAAGACTTCATCATTAAGAAAAAAAAGCAACAAAACAAGACATCGGAGAAGAAAGACAACGAGTTAAGCAGCAAGACGCTGAAGGAAGATTCTAGATTTATTGAACGAGCTGACCCGGCCCCTGTTGTATTTGGCATCACAACATATCGAGCGAGCCGTCGAACTGTAATGTTTTGGTGGCCTCCTAGCTTGCGGACGTACCGGCAGCACTTTCATCACTAGAAGAATAGCAAGCACTAACGAGGCGGGCTAAGCAGTCCACATAGAATCGTGTAGGCTAGACGTAGTGTAGATGAAATAAGTACGCAGAGAAAATAGATATTTGCTACCGTGACATTCTTAAGAAACTATTCTTGGACGACACATGCTTGTTCGGTCGCCTGCGTGCTTTATAGCGTATGAAGACAGGGTTTGCACGTCAACGACAGTAATTATCTCCGAAGAGTGACATTTCGGTGACGCGCCACAAACAGCTATGTACTCGTAGCGGCGGTGGCGGCGGCGGCGGCGGCGGCGGCGCCGACCTCTTGACCGAGCGGTATTTTCAGATTGTCGATCAACAGCTGGCGGAAGCGATGGGCCAAGTGCCGGCTGCCGCGCGTCTTTGCCATAAACAAGCAGCACTGCCAGCAGCGGCAGGTGTGTCAGAATTGGTCACTCCCGTGAAGCCAGGCCTCTGCAACGGCACCCTGTGGGTCGGATGCAGATGACAGCATTGGCCACAATAATAACGATCATTACGACAATAAGGTCGTCTGCTGTAGCAGTTAGGAAGAATCTGATTTGTACTAAAGAACAACGGATCAGACAGGTCTGCTGGCGCATCAGGCTCTTATTATTCGGAACTGCAATGAATGCTCAGATCAATGTGGTTGGCACGAGCACGTTTTCCATATGTGGAAGCTCTAGCCTCCTCCATGGTGCTGCGGTTATAGGTTCAGGTCTGGTTTAGGTCTAATTCTGTATTGAGCAAAGTCACTTTCGATTCAATTCGACAAGTAGACACATATATACGTTCCGGTAATTCGTTTCTGCGCTTGGCGTTGACTCTTATAAATAATGATGAAATGGAACTAAAGTCGCAAGGGACAGTTTTGTCCCGTCGCTGACTGTAAAACGATACGAGCTGGCGCAAAAACTACTGATTTAAGGACAAGGCACCACCTGACAGTTAACATACTTGTCCTAAGATAAAAAAAATGAAGGAATCACTACAATATAAACGCGGGCTGAGCTTGTAGATTTACGCACGACCATAGAGCACTGGTCTTCCTTGAGGTCTATCAGAGCGTGTAGAACATCGCAACATGGCGAGTGATCTATTGTATCTATTTTTTATTTATCTATATTTGTGATCTATTGCATGTATTTGTACTTACAGTAAAACAGATACCACCCTCAAATTTGTCAGGACCAACATCTGAAAATGTAGAAAAAGGCCACAAACAAGTACTGTAACTTGACAAATTTAGTTTACGTAAGTGTGCTTGTCAGTAGGTGTCAATACCTGACGGGTATTAGTGAACATAAGATATATGTATCCGTATATAGGCCAAGTGGATGACGTTAACTTTTCAGGTATACTCAATTTATCCGGCCGTCATCTGTTCCGGTCTATCTGTTGACCAGCGATGGTAGCAGCGGTAATGATAGCACATGCTTTGTTTGATCGCCGGTTTAGTTTTTGGAGTGACGCCACATGATACAACGACGGTCATCCGCAAGATTACCAGCGACCGTCTAGAAAAAGCAGGAGTATCGAGCAGCAGTGTGTTGTGCCTTCCTCTTTCTTGCTTATTTCATGTTTGTGTTGAACCGGTAGGCGCTGCTCATGGCTGTCCCTTGTAGACACTTGAACATACGTGCTCGAACGCTTTTGCCGCGCACGGTCCTTTCGCGTAACCCATGTGTTCAATGTGCTTGCTGTATCTGCCTCGCCAACAGTCAGCTCTCGCTGCAGAAGTCATCGTCGTCGCTTTGTTGTCGCTCCTGCTCTCGCTGGCGTCGCCGTGGCTACTGTCGGATGTTTGGTTCTAGAGCAGAGTGCGCTGACGCGAACCCGGCGCTAATGGATCTCGATACGAAATATCGCCGCGTTCTCCAGCAGCTTTCATGACGCCCGCTTTATTATCACTAGCATGGGCATGGGTGTGCAAACACCCATGCCCACTGACAGACATAGGCATCGAGAGCCGTCAAGCGAACATAACGCGCTTGCTTTAGCCACTACTGGACCAAGTGCTTGAGGACAGGCAAAACAGAAAAGGACGAAACTTGTCCTCCAGGATAATTCGCTCGCCGATCTCGAAGACCCAGATACGCTCGTTACACCCAAAAGAGAAAATGTATGTAGTTGTTATCTTGCTTTTCCGCTAAGTCACAGCTGGCTTTGAGAAGCACTGTCCTGATAACGAAACCCATGTTCCCTCTTTGACCGCCTCACTATTTAACTAGAACTATACGCACGAAATGATAGACTATATTGTAAACTTCGACCCCATGCTACAGAATGTTTTGTTTACAAAGTTTTTCTTGTCTATCTTAATTATATTGTATTGCATTTATATGACGTATGTCATTTGAGTTTCGGTACCGCGATACTTCATTAACCAAGCCTGAATTTTCTCACAGCAAATGTTATCCAATAGTTTCCCAATAATAAAAATACGCTGTAACATACGCTGCCCCTATTATACGTAATGTAGGCTATTAGAGAGTACTAGCAAGTACAATAGGAAGCAACTGCAGCGACGTTGCCTGTGGAAGTTCGAAAAAGCGTCAGTATGGTTTGTTTGATACACGCATTTAGACTAGGCAATGTTTACCGAAGAAAACGGACGACCATTGTCAAGCATACGGCCTGCTTAAGACCATCGCCACCAACAACAGCATAAGTGCCACGGTCTTTCAACGTGTCGTCGTCGTCGTCCATCTGAGCGTACGTAACACGGAAAAATCGAGCTTCTAAAAAAATTGAACTCTTTTGAAAGAAAAGAGCGAATACGACAAAGGTACCTTGAACGCAAAGGAAGACCCGAGTATTCGCACTAGGATGTAACCAAATCGAACTCGAGCAGAACAGCTTCTGTGGCAACAGTACGGCTTAAAACGATGTTCGCCATCTCAACACCGTTGCCGTCTTGCTTGGCTTGCAGTTAGGCTGCAGATCATGGCTTAGGCGCCAGCAGTAGCAATAGCGGCAATTTCCGTCGCCACCTGCCGGCCCGTCTGTCTGCAAGCGTTGGCCAATGTGTCGTCAGCAAGACGTTATCTGAATGAACCAACGGCACAGAAGAACACAGGAGACTACCGGTGCCGTATCAGGCACAGAGCCTCTTTAGGTTGCTGCTTGGCCTATATCGATTACGGCAGCAGCGTGACACGACAGCAGTCGACTGTGCCGTAGTAATGATGGTGAGGCGGTAAAGGGTCAACCGTTTGCTGGTCTTTCGGCAAGAGACAAGTCAATGTAGTTTCTGTTGCGATAGGCTCTCTCACTCCTGTTAGGTATCATTGCTACCTACCCTGCGCGGAAAGACGCTACTGTCAACACGATTCTATCGAACGCCAACGTACTACTAGCCATTCGCAGTGGCCTGTTTTCCTATCAGCAACAGCCAATCAATACGATACCCAATGCGCAGGAACGGAGATACGCTAGAATGATCACTACCACTTACATAACTCGCTATAAACATCCAGGGAGTAACAAACGTTGCTCGGTCTGTGATTTTTTTATAAAGGATGGTATAGGATTACTCATAGGTCAGTAGGCTGCTTGACGCTTTTTGTTCCTATTGACGTGTGATATAGACGAAAGTAAGGGGCAAAACTGAGCGTTATTATTGCACAGTGCCGATAAAATTGACTCAAAAGGTATTTCCCACAACGCAAGCCAAACGGAAATGTTTTATGTCAGTTTCAGCTAACTTGGGCTGCAATTTCTTCCTCTGGGCACTTTTATGCCACATTTATTACTAGCGCGTTCCGGCCAGCGTATCCATATATATATATATATATATGGTGACAATATTGAGTTGGTATCGCTGTGGTGCAAACACACTGAGATAGTTATAAAAACCTCGGTTCAGTTTGGCAATATTAAGAATTTTATGAAACAGCACTTTATGAATTTTATAAATAAACAAATTCATATACGGGTTAAACGGATTAACTTGGAAAATGTTTAGAGATGAGGACAGCTCGCTTGGCCCGTTCGCCACACCTTTCAATATGGCCCAACGGCAATGAAACGGCAACAATGAAAATCTTATTTCGCATTTCTAAACGCTCTAGACGAGATACTTTTTAAGTAGAAAGTTTTAAATTGCTATTAACGTTCCTCGCGCTGCTGTTCAGTAACTTGAACTGTGGCATAATTTTCTGCTATTAAATGTTTTTACGGAGAACTCTTTTCGCATCAGACAGCCTCGTGATGAACCACCACACACCACTGTATCTAGAATGGACAACTAATAAACGTTGTTCTATGATTTCTACATGAAAATATATTGGTGCCCTGGGATAATCACAGCTTACACTGAACTTGGTCCAAGCATTGCCTTGACCTACCTAGATTGGAACATCGACATCCTATATATAAGTATAATAACAAGAGAACGTTGCAAGATGTGCACGAAATCTCCACGAGTTGCGTAAGCCCCCAGAAAATATGTTAGCAACAGCCGATATTAACTGGTGTCATGTGTTCTCAGGGTTCTATATAATGCAACAGGGAACCAGTCATCGGGAGATACGGTGTGCGTATGTGCAAGAAATGACTGGGGACTAGCACGCTTCTAATGGCTCCCACTTTCAACGCTGGCGGTAGGAAAAGTCGACTATGTTTCCAGCTGTTCGTGGCGTCCATTATCGATGCCTCGCCAGATGAAGCAACTGATTGATCAAAATTAGCAATAGCTTTTCATCGATTCTGGCACTGATTGCGATCAGCGGTTGTCATTTTATTTTGGTAGCCATCAACGCCATAGTCATCATATCTTTATAGCAGCCCCCTACAGAGACAACACTTGATATACTGATAACAACTGCAAGGATGATAATAACGAACTGATGGCTAGTGAACAGATGAAGTAAATATGGATATCGTAAAAAGCGTTGCCCGGCTAATCTTGATTGTCGCGCATGTATGTCGTCTGCGCGACGACAACAACAAGTGACAGTCATTTAGCCGACTATAACCTGTTGTTTACACGACAGCTTTCAATAGTATGTCTCGCAGAATTTTTGGCCGATGATGCGCGCCACAACAGATTAGAGGGCACCACACCGCCGACGACCTATCTCCGGCTAACACTTATTTGTACACTATACACTGCGTCTCTACTACCCCCCCCCCCCCCCAAAACTTTCATCTGAAACTTTACATCAGCCACAGTTTACTTATTCGCTTTTTGCTACTCCCACCGTCGATAACTATGCACTTTAGTTCAATGATACTGCTATTCTCCTATCAGGACACAACTTCGACAATTAGCAACCGCATATTAATCGTCTTCTACTCGAATGCCTCTACGGCCCTCCCTCGGGGGAATTAGTCGATTTACCCACCACATTCTCGTACATCGTTCGCCACTTTTTTGACAAAAAACTCCGGGAGCTTTCGCCCGTTCTCGCTTAATAGCGTCCCGGTGTTTCCCATTTGTTGTGAACCATCCCCTCCATGGGTCTCCTGAATGATCTCTTTTACTTGCCCCCTTACATCTTAAACAGATCTAGTAAATACAATTAATCTGTTTCGCTTACAGGAGTCTTGCTGTTCTCGTGGTCATCACCACGGTTTGTTTATCTACTCTCCCGTCCCGCCACCTGCAAGCCCACTAGTTATCGAGCCACCCTATGTGCGACTGCGGTGGCTCGACCTACTCGCTAATGTCGCTATTTTAAATTTAGTTGAATATTACTATAAAGGCAAAGGCGTGACTCTAATAAAGATGAATGCAAAAATAGAACCAATATGATACATATATGCATACAAGCTCTAAGTCAATCTAGGTTTTAGATTAGGACAACTGAAAGCAGACCTACAGTTGTGGACGAAACTAGTTTATAGAGTGCAGCCATGCTTTTTAGGCACAAACCTAGCTCCTTGTTAACTCTTAACTTCCACCTGCCTCTGTCTTCTGATCCTTTCCAATGGCGCCTTTGTGCAATTTTCGCATCCTTATCAGATCCACCTGGCACCAACCTGATAATAACCGTTAGAATGTAACTCGGAGATGCCACGAAACGGAGGCTGCGTTCAAATTCTCTCTCCAGAACGCGGACATCGGTCGGAGATAAACTCCGACCGATGTACGCGTTCTGGCGCACTCGACATAGCACCGTTGATAGGCCTTGAAAGATAAGGCTGTTACAAACAAAGACCAAATTAAATTTTTTGTTTTTTTTTTTAACTAGAATGAATACCTTCAATAGCTGTTATTTTTTATTGGCTGATGCCAGCCAGCGTCTAAGCAGCCATACAGTCGCCGTTCGCAATTTGACAGTGTAGAAAAAAAGGCATTTGGCCATGGCCGGCAGCTTTTCAAGATCCCCTAGAAAATAAACATGAACTTATGAGTTTCAATGTTTCGTTAGGAGTAAAATCCTTTCATAGATACTAAATACCATTTGCTCTGTCACTGTTGACTTATTTAAATTCGAAATATGTCAATGAAACTTGTCATGGCTATCGTTATAAAGGATGACTACCAACACCGATGTTAACAGATGAAAGAACGAAAAAACATCCCCTCGAAGTTAGTTAAGCAAATTGCAAGCTCTCTCCCATACCTTACTATATATATATATATATATATATATATATATATATATATATATACTGCTGACGACATCCAGTGGCCTCACCTATTTTCTAGAAAAAAAAACAACTACATTTTTTATAAAGTAGCTCTATAAAAGAAATAATAACTAATCTATTAAAGGTTACCCCGTATCGTATCCGACTAACTCCGACATATACTTGCATATATCACCGATCGGCCTTCGACAACTTCGATCTGATTTTGATTCGGATTATAGCACTAATTTAGTGTACAACACGAGCCATGCAACAAAAACAGGTACATGCATTATTTGTATTTGCCGTTTCATATTCGAGGTATTTACGGGGACCTTCCGGCAAAAATGACAGTGAAAACCAACTTTGCATCATCGATACTTGAGGAGACGAATACCTCAAACAGCGCATGAAATCTGTGACGTAAACCATGCAATAGGCGTGCCTTAATGTAGAAATGCTATAAGCTATAAAAAACAAGAGCAATATACTACCATAGATGATGTGTCACAATCATCCTATCATGTAGCGGAAGAAAATTTATCCACAGAATAGGGAATTTAGAAAGCTCGAAAATTTGAAGGCAGTCGCCATATTTTAATGTTTAATCATTTCCTGCAGAGCTTTTTTTCTGTGGTGATGCTGCCAGTAAGGAGCGCTAATTTGGAAAACCACGCAGGGGCCTAGGGGCTGTGATTTAAAATGCGACTTGGTATTTCTAACATAAAAATGGCTTGCAGCTGTGCTAAGCGTTCCATTAAGCAAAGTAGGTTTTATAGACTGACAGTTTCAGCGTAACGTACGCAATTGGAAGGAAACGCGAAGACCTTATCCATTAAGACATTTAAGACCGCCATAGACCTTTAAGACCTTGTCTAGCATGTGACGAACTAAACTTGAAAAATGACCACCAAAGTACTTCTGCTGTCCCAAAACTATTAACTTTTTTCTCGAGAGAAGCTTTTAGTATACACGTTTGACCACAGATTCTAGCCTGTACTGATTTGGACCTTTTTTAAACCCTTATTAAATACTGATCACCTGAATCTGTTTACAAACATACTGATCGATCTTTACGAAAACGACAGGAAGTAGGACAAATTAATAATGATTTGCGTCATACGTACATGCCGACGCGACTGCGAAGATCACCCCATTCAAAAATTTACCAGTTCAACATTGCAGACCAAAGCGTTAGTCTATTCCGCCGCAAATGGACGTGCCTGCGCCGTCTTCGTCTTCTCAGCCGACATGTTAATCTATACGCCCGAAATTCAATTTCTTTCGAACGTGTTTCAGCCTATTGGCTTTATCACAAAATCAGATCAAATAAAATGCACCGGGCACCGGACCATGATCCTACGAAGACGCAAAAAACATGGGAAGCTTGCAAAATTGCCAACGACACCAGGATTGGGTCAAAACCGCCGATGCTGTTCATTGTGATATCTTGGCTATTGGCCATGGCACCGAGGTCACCACAAACAAAAACAGGCCGAATCCGATCCGCACAGTGTTTAGGCCCTGAAATAATCGGAGCAGTAGCACAAGGTAGATGGGCGCTTCTTCCTTATTTCTAGGCAAATCCAATCCATTGCTTTGGGATACCGGAAAAAAGCAGATGTACCTATTTGTAGCGGCAGAAGTAGTGTTACCGTCTTGGCACATGGTATATTAACATGCCTCACTGGACCGTTGATTTTGACCAAAGTAGCAAGCACACCGGTCAACCATTCTATAGCGAAGTTGGCCGGGTAGTCCGGGTAAAAAGGCGAGATATTATGTTTCTTTTCAGGACCATTTAGTACCGCTCAGCTGGCCACACTCGGCCCGGGCTCCATAGTCGCCAGTCGAGGAAAAAGTCAAATTTACAGCAATATGTATTGCTGCGGATGGCCAATTCACATACCGCAAATCATGTCCAGCATACGCACTCGTTCGTACTCCCTTTGATGAACCAAAAAAAAAAAACGAGATGTGGACCACTACCCAATTCTGTTGCCTATCTGAGATTCTGCGAAGTAGGCCACTTTTTAATTGTTGCTCTCCACTAATGCTGTTATGTTATGGAAAGCAAAAGTGCAGATTTTTCATTGGAATCTATAAAAAGAAGACAAAGATAATGGCAGGTGTAGACAGTCTCAATTCAGCTGCAACTCTGCCGGTTACAGGCTTATGAGGATTCGTGTGTAGTGAAGTCTACGAAGACCCCAGCATTTCTTCTAACCGTATAAGAATGAACTGAAGCCAATTAAACCCAAATTGGGTTACAACAATAAATACACTGGGTAAATTTGCATGGAAATTCACTAGCGAATATCTGTTAGGCAGAAGCAGCTCAAAGATAATGTTACGAGCAGTCTTTATTAGAATGCTCTACTACTACGATAAGATTACTTCGCAGAGGCGAGCGGGTTAAACGTCGACAATTTCTTACCTTGGTTAACAGAGGTCTACGGTATACGTATAATTAGCAAATGATATTCCAGATGACGGTTTATTGTGTAAAAAGAGCCCTGGTCCCGTTTCAGACGCTGTTTAATATGGCACTCTATTTCAAGAGACGTTATTTGGGTATCTATAAATCTTGGGTATAGTAAGGGTCGTATTCAAAGATTGATCTGGACATTTGCTACACGAGTATACAATTGACTTATTAACCAGGAGATGAAAAGGGGTTTGCAAATCACTTTGAATATGTGAATAGCCCTTAGTGAGGGAGCAGCTCTGGGCTCGGAGTGCGCCCCTGAGCGACAGGAGCAATACGTATCGTACTTCACATCTATGTACACACCGAGCACTGAACGTCAATGATTTTTTCTTTAATCGTTTTTCCATGCAAAGATGAGATCCAATGAGGTAACGATCATATTATTGAAAAGATCTATTTTTTAGCATAGTCGATAAGTTGAATACTTTTGATCTAGTTGGGATTTTTTGCTGTTTTTCGGATGTTATTATATGAGCGTGTTTAAAAGTTGTTTTTTTTTGTTTATTAATATCAACTTAATCATTAGTAATGCTGCTATAATTGGAGCCAACTATTCTATGCTACATGTGTGTTTCTGCTTTTCGACCGATACAGCGGATTTCGTCGTTCCTATTCTTTCTTTCCGACTTCCAGCTCCCATATTGGCTCTCTACCTCCGTTCATTATTCAGCTCTATTCCGTTATCGATACGTGAAGATAACAATGGTGTCATTGAAGATAATTTCTCCGTATTGTCAAAAGCATAAGTAACATGGTTCCATTTGATCCAAATCAAATAAATCGCGCTGCCGCCAAGAAGCGGCAAAGAACCCATATGGCCGCGAAGATGTCATCGAGAAGCGGACCGGTAGCAGTAATACCATTATCACGGATTGTAACATTAAAGCGAACGTAAGCCATCGTTTGGCGGAACCTGAACGGCCATAGCGGCAGTGCCAGCGTCAGCGGCTCCGTTCGTTTCGCGCCAAAAGCGGCACACTTTTTCGCTGCTGCTGCCGCCAGCATATTGCTGGCGTTGTCTCTGCTAGCGGGGCTATGCCGCTGCGAGACGCAAAAATGTCAACAAGCGACGATAGGATGAGCGAGCCACAACAGCTTGCCGGGAAGACGGTCCGCGCGAACAAGCGACGCCAACGTCGAAACGCAGAGAGAGAGAGAGAGAGAGAATAGAAGATGCTTAAAATAAAAGTATTATGTAAAAGACAGAGCAAAGTCAAGAGCAACTAGGTAGAAGCGGATGGATCAGTCAGCCGAGTATGTCTGCTAACTATTAAATATACATAGCGAAGTGTCGATGCTGAAATGCTAATTGAATTCGTTGAGTGGAGTTCACAGGGACGGGTACAAAAAGCTGCGAGGCGTGAATAGGAGGATCTAAACGGTGACCTTCTTATCATCCAAGTTCTTTTTGTTTTACCTAACGCCTTACCAAATCGGATTGTTGCTTTTCGAAAAGGTCCAACTATGTAGGCTATAACTAAATAAACCGTTGTAAGCTGCGATTGTCGGCATTGATATTGGTGTCATCTAACGTTGTTAATAGTGGTCCTGAAGGACGTGACCCAACGGGGCTGAATAAGGGCCACTAGAAGCGCATGGTCGACCGAGTGACTCTGAAAGTAAAGGTAAAAGCCAATTGACAGACGATTTTGGTGAAATATCGCCCTTATATGAGTGACGGTGCAGTACCAATTGCGACACCAAGATCATCACCGACCGAAGGTGAGCAATAGCAGCTGCAGTACGACTGTGACTTAGGGATCCGCGCAGTCAGGTCCAAATTCAAGGACGAAAAGTAGAAATAGAGACGGAGACTGGCCACTAGACCGAGAAGTAACCGGTCAAAGTCTTGCTCAGCGGTTGATTTGGTACACGAAAAGGGAAAATGCTTTATAAGGCAACGATAGCCCTGTACTGGTATTATCACCTGTTGATCTGTTTTATTAGGGAAGAGACATCTAGCGACGAATTCGAACACAGAAATTAAATATCCCAGTAGCCAACTGACACATCTGGTCATCTTTGAATAAACACATTGTTTATTAGAAAAGGACGACTAGTGACATTACGTATCGAACAAAACGAAAGTGATAAAATTAAGCGGACACAATGGTGATGCTGGGAATAGGTTGATTACTTTTAGCTCTTAGCAACTAGGCCGTTTGATTTGTTTTCTCTATTTATAACCCGTAAAACCATTGCTATCATGTTCGAACATGCTTTTCGGCTAACGGTGATAAATTGTTGTATTTGGCTGATTGCGAAAATCGTCTGTTGAAGCTCTCTAGCTTTCCTCAGTCTTCGATGATACTGCGATACGTGCCGTAAAATATACCGTAGATGTTAGTAGGTGATAGATTTTTTTTGAACGAAGTAGATCGAAGAACAGCTGTACCAGCAGCTGGAAAATGTATTAACAATAAAGAGTTGACAAGCATATCAACATCTACAACAATCACAACTATAATCTTAACGACGCTATTTGTGGTTCTTTCCGAGAGACCCGTGTACATATAGTACCTGGCTGTAGCGATAACACCTACAAAGCATTTGTTCAAGATGGCAGATATACGCTGTCGATAGAGCTGAAAGTCTAAAGACTGCGAAAACGAGTCAAGAATCATCGTAGGTCGCATGTAGAGCGGTCACTGGCAAAAAACGTAGTTGACACCAGATGGTCGACTATGGGAAGTACGAGCGTCTTGTAAAAGCCAGTGGCAACAGTTTTACCGTCGTCAGCTGCCATTGCTGTGAAGGCCACCGTCACGATAGGGTGCCTTCTCTTTCCCTGATAAAATAACAAAACGTAAAGGGACGAAAAAAAATGTTCGACACAATCGAAATACGAGGCTTCCCGCCGCTCGTCTTTGGCGCGTGAAAAGAGAGTGACTGGCCCTATTAGGCATGGTCCTGTCACTCACCGTAATAGTACACGATGAACACAGTTATTATCGTGCCAATGTCGTTACCAGCTTCCTTCTCGGAGCTCTTCCGGGGTAAACTGGAACCATAGATCTTGTCGATAGTATTACTTTAACGGCCACACTCGTACGATGTACTCGTATATTAGGAGTTGTCACGACAACCCCGTTAGATGCCCGCTGAATGCTGCTATTCTTTGTTACGTCACTGTTCATAAATGCTTGTATAAGCTTATGATCGATGTTGCTGCTGTTTGAATGGACGGGCTGAGAAGAAACTAACCCTCCAGTGTTTGTCACAACTTCTTTTAAATTAAACATTTTTTCAAAATGTAAAACCTTTCTGTACCAGCACCGCTCCGCCAAGAGCCAGTTCTTCGCAGGGCCAGTTCCTATTTGAAGTAAACATATACATTTTGCACTTATCGAACTAAAGTTTCGACAACAGAAAAACGCAGTGTACAATTTTGTGTATTTGTCCTTAAACGGGCTAAATACATGGATGGCATTTCGATGCCTCCATCAACGAGTTGACAGATAGGATCTGGTTACTCAACATGGAACTCAGTGAAAAAATGTCCTTTATGGAAAAATAGCGGTACCGTCACTTAGTCATAATTAAAAGCTTCAGAAGTGACATTTGATATCACTATAACTATGAAATTTTGGCGCTGAGAAGGTATGAACATCATACGTTACAAAATAAAAGCAAATCTTCATTTTCTCGTGACCTTACGAAGATATAAGCGAAGACCTACGGGGTACTCTCGCCCTGTTCGTCATTGAGTCGGTCTAGCGGATCGAGAGTTAGATGTCGTTGCCATTGGCCAACCGGTATCTCTCTTCGTTTGAGAAAGACAGAGCGCCAGCATTTTTCTGCAATATGGCTTCATCGACGTCATTTTCATAGCGTTTTGAAGTTACTGCTGACGGCAATGGCGAATATCGTATGCACTAATCACACTGCTGGTATTGTCGTCGGTGTTTCACTCCAACGAAAACCATGAAGGCGCCTTGAAGAAAGGTGTACCTCGTTTGTCCTTGGAGACATTACCATTACGCAGCGTTAGTGGTCAATCTAAGTGCCGGTTCCGGTTGCCACGACTCGGCTATTCCGCCGTTATTGTGTTGCATTATTCGCTTGCCTTCTTGCCCTTCTCTTGGGCATTCGTGTGAAGCTTGAAAGTAGTCTAAATACACAATCTAGCTGGGCCCAAGAGGTGGTTAGACATTGCCACCTTAGCTAGGGTCGCAGGCAAGCCACTCAGACATCTCTAGCTGACTGCCCTGTAACTACTGTCTAGTATGTATTGTTTGAGAATGAACAAAACCTTATAGCGCGGGCGACTTCAGTGGTTTTCGGCCATGGAAAGCACCGAGACGCAACTGAAAGCTCATCCCGCCACCGTTGTGGCCTCACCAAAAAACCAAACAGTAAGACCTCAACAAGGGCGATCAAATCGGCTTCGACAAGCTACCAGATTTTTCTTTACCTGTATTATAGCCATCGATGTCGCAACAAGTCACAAACGTTAGATGTAAATAAACAAACAAATGTTAGCAGCTTCTTCGAGCCAACTTATCGTTCTGTGGTGATTCGCTGTGCTTATGTAAGAAGACAATTGGTCACCCTTAAAAAAAAGCTTGCGTAGAACATTCGGTCAGTCAATGCGACGCTGGACAACGAGAGCACAGGTAGCAGAAATTGCTTTGATTATTGCAGATGCATACCTGCACGCACACACGCACGCACGCACGCACGCACGCACGAATACCTCTATAAATATTTTTACAATTTTATTAAAGTCGAACCATGATACAGTCAGCAATATGTGAAAGCTACTTCGCGGAACGAAACCATCATTGAGGCAGGTGTGAAAAGTGAGGCATTGTTTTTGGATAGAAACAACTTGCATTTGGAAAGCACGTACAGTTTTAACTTAATTCATTCTCAATTGATCATACCATTTTCTTATGTGACACCGACTGAAACAAATCTGATATATATTAGAGATGTCTTTACGAGTATACTATGCGTTGGCTACGATCTTGTAGCGGCTTCGGTGCCGTCAAAATAGAAGAAATCACGTAATACTGAAATAAGGATTTATTCGGAGAAGGAAAAACTCGCACTAATATTTGGCAAAAAATCAATCGCCTACCCACAATCTTTTCGCTGATCGTCGACAAGCGAGCGGCACATATGGTCCATTGGCAAACACGAACGGAAGGTTATCCTTGGTATACCGAAACCCTATTTGGATTCATTGAGTAACCATCGTAAACTTAGATCGTTTGAATGTAATACTGTTGTGATATGTAGCTAATTTTTCCCCATGGTTTATGTGAACATTGAAGGTGAACCCGCGCGACTTTTACTTTTGAGGCACTATAAAGTTGTTTCTCAGCAACACGTTCTGTCAATATTTTCAAGTCAACTTCAAACTTTAGTGAAGTTACCAACATCTCGGTACGTTTCCATAGTAATTTTACATTCAAATTGGATGTCCGGTTGGTAAAAATCCGTAGTCGTCCTTTTTGCATACCCTGCCACCCCCTGCCCCCCGCCGATTAGTCAAATTTGGTTTTCGCTGAGTTTTTATTTTTCTGTACAGCCACTGTCATCTGTCAGTAAGGCAAGTGCGTCAATTCATTTAGGGGATGCCGCATTGCTAATATGATTGCGCAGGATCGTGCACGTATTTGTGTATTTCCTCATTCATCAAACTGTGCAGTTTGCCAAATAGGAGGGGTGGGAGCTGTTCCCCATTCTCTATTCGATAACGGCCGCTGTTCTGTCCCGTCCGGGGGATATTTTTCGATCTTTCTCTCACTCCCCAACTATTCCTGCTCGATATGATTAGTCGTCGCCGGCGTATGGTCTACAACGGACCAAACACACAATGTACGAACGGCAACAACAGTAACAGAAACGATCAGTCCATGTGTTAGTTCGTATGGTAGCGTCTTCTATCTAGGGGTGGTATCATCGATGCGCTGACAAAGCCGTTGGCACTGCTGCCGCGCTTGCGTTCCCAAGTGGTGAGAACAAGCGACAATTGCATTGACGCCTGCGGACTTCACACTGCTCGCTTTCCAGCGAGCGACAACCGCCGCAGTTGCAGCCAGCTCTCGGCCGCGCTCGTCTCTCTTTTTAGCGGCACTGCCGTTCTTCTTCTGACATTGCTGGGCCGTCGAACTCCTGCTAATGCCGCTGAAGGACTTTCGAACAGACATAATTCGATGCTTACACCCAGCCAGAAAGACGCGTCGTCGTCCAATCGACAGCATCTACTCAACGCAACGCAATAGCCACTTAGCGCAGGAATAACAGAAATGTGCGCGCGAAATATACATATATATATATATATATACATATATATATATATATATATATACATATATATATATATATACATATATATATATATATATACATATATATATATATACATGTTTGTCTGTATTAGCGACGCAAGTCGGTGCCCCCGCCCGCCAATGTTCGCCGCCTTTAAATCATGAACAGAACTGTCACGTTATTCGCTTGCTTCCGCCAGCGTCGCTACCAAATAGGCCTAACGCGTTCATGATAAGGACACAGAATAGGAGTCTCCCATGCGCTCGTAAAGACAGTGAAACCAATGGTGGTTGATTCGTTTTTATAGCGGCCTTTATAGAGCATAAGGTGACAATCGAGAGACTATGGGTCCTCAGTACGCGCAGTGAATTTTGTGATTCGACCTGCAAATATACTCCAGCTCTTTTTTTATACTTCATTATCTATCCAGACATTATTTGCGCGCAACTAATAAGGACTTGTTCGTTAATAAGGACTTATGTTAAGGCTTTCATAAATATTGAACGAAACATTAAGAATTGCAACTATCACTTGTGGCAAGATGCACATGGTAACCCAACAGGAGCACCTGTGTCGTATGACCTGAGCGAAACGCTCTATCGGTACGTATAGGTTTTGAAAAGGGTCCTGGAAAATAAAGTACAACTTACCGTACTAGGCGTTCAACTAGGCGTAACCGTCAGAGTTCGCTAGAGGTTAGAATAATTTTGCGAACCAATAGAATAGAATTACGAAAAAAGGTCAATGAACGTAATAGATTATTTACAGGCTTGGTCAGTGGGAAAGAATCAGGCGCCGTACTAATGCTTGCCTTTTTCTAATCATGTCACCGGCCCATAGAACGTCTATAGAGAAGTTATTCTTCGAATGCAAAAAAAAAACATAAACGTTATGAAGAGCCGTCCCGGTGGGCTTGAAGTATTCGTAGCGTTACATCCCCGTTGAAATGAAAAGCCATAAACGACGACAAGATAATTGGGCTCTTACGATGCCAGAGTGCGATAACGATTCTGATGAAGTCAGAATGAAAGCAGATTGTCTTGCTTGCAGTATAAGCAAGCCACTAAGTACGCCGGCTAAGACAACGTTTCTCCCACGATGAGGGCGACGATGAGGGCAAATCAACTGTACAGGTTGTTTGTTAGAAATAGTGTTTATTAGTTCAGAAGGGTACGTCTTTGTATCGGACTTTGACTAACTTTAACTGCCAGACGGTCACTCCGGAAGTGCTTATTATTACTATTAGCGCTCGACAGTACGCCGTTCGGCGGCTTCTTCCAAAGTCAAAAGTTACCACCCTAATGTGCTTTATATATCGAAAAGATAATTTATTAGAAACCAGCAACTGCTCATCTTGAGCGATTATTAGCACAAGTATTATACCGTATAACTAAACAAAGACTTGAAGGTTATTTGCTTGACTAGGTAAACAAGTGATATGGCACTGGAATTAGTTAGCTAGCAAGTTTTTCGGTAGACCTTTAAGAAAACTAATAGACAAGCGACCATTCGGTTACAGAACTGTTTGGCGTATTTGGGTTTGAGAGATATGTTATTCGGTGCTGATTTTACAGACTGTATCATTGAATACTATCTTGCTTGCATCAGCTTATAAGTAATGGTCGAAAATTTCGACTCTTGAGCGGGTTGGCTAGAAGATGTCGGAGGTCTAGAATCGTCAAGCCAAACTGCTCGAGATACGACGACCGCGGATAATTGAACGGTGATACTGATATACTCGTGACCCCCCCATTACCATAGTGACTGCGCGAGGGGCGGTGATATGCAGATGTGCTTGACTCGGTTCATTGCACATTGATGTTGAAGATATATAGGAAATGATGTTTTTTCTCATTCCCTAATGCTCTACTTACTATATACTATAATTAGAAACCCTACCACCTTATACTTACTTATGGTTCTTCAATAACAGTACTATACTTTAGGATTATTTAGAGGGGCTGAAGCCTTTCGACGCAGGTACCTCCCTAATGAGCAATAATGTCTGTGGCACTATGGGAAGACCCTATTATGTCTCATGATATTATTACTTTGCTATAGTATACTAAACATAACTGTATAGTAAGTGAACGATTTACAGATTCACCCAGTTTCAACTGAAAACCAAACCTGAGACCGGTTTCTCCGACTTCATAGAACCTGTTACCCTACGAAAAGGTGGGTTGTATGAGCGTTCATCTTGCGGAACCTCCCTCCAGATCTTATTGTTTAGAGAATGAGTAATGTATTGAACAGTCGATAACTTGTTAGTTTCGCCACGCAGATTAGTAGCCAGGTAGTGCGGTACTATTAACGACAAAACAAACTCACCATGTGCTATGTCTTCTCTATATTCTCTAAGCTCATGTTCTATTGCAAGAGAACGTTTATTGTACTTTTATATAGATACAGATCGGCGTCAATGCCATCCTTTTGTCACGCTAACGGGGAAATCTAAGGCTCCTCTTTTAAGACACTTAGTTCCTTGAATCCATTTAAAGCGACCGTATGCAGTCCTCTTCTATTTTTTACGACCCCCATGGCGAGAGGTTTCCTGAACACTTGTCAATTCTCGTCGCGCTGTTTCGTTTTGTCCAGCATGAATATCGGAATTTGAGCTGCAAGTATCTCTCTGAACCTATGCGTGACAGCTTTTGAAGTTTTGCTTAATTTGGTAATGACACACATGGCTATCCACTATCAAGTAAAGGTATTTGTGTGCTTCGTAAGTGTAATGTGTCATGGGGAACGGGGCACATTACCGACCCATATTTATTCGACAAAGCCTATTCCGTTATATTAACCAGCAGGTAAATAAAATCGTACGCTCGATGATAGCTAGGATGCGCTATTATTTTTGACAGCAGAATAGGTGCCCACTGTCAATAGTACCAGAAGTAATGATCGCAGCAATGTTATCGTTGTATTTAGTTAATCAGGTTGCCTGGTCACTTTGATGTACTGTCTTCGTTATCGTTATCACTTGGCAATGCCTGAAAGTTAACAAAAAATATACATTTGTTAGCTATAAAACTGAAATAATCTAAAAGCGTTATAGGGACATAAGCTGATATTGTTGCTTCACTTATTGATTCGGTCGTCCCTAACGAAGGCGCCCAGTAACGGTACGCTTTTCAAGATGTAGGTTTTAAAAAACTTTCGAAAGTCCGAAGACCGCTTTACCATTTTATAGAAGCGATAGGGTCAGACATTTATAACTATGAACTAAAAACTACGTAGAAGTTCGCTACGACATTTTATAGCTTGTTGTTCATAGAGATCGTCCCTTCTCACACACATGCAATGTAAGCTTCATATACGTTAGGCAGTACTTCTTCTATATATATATATATATATATATATATATATAGCGCAGTGCACTGGAGAGCACAGTACGGGTAACTTAACTGTAATAAAATATAAGGATCCGCTACCATCAAGGCAAAAGTGGGTTTATGCAGGGAGCACCGTTTCAAAGCTCCAACAATAATCATAATAGTGAATAAACTAAGAAATAGTTTCTAGTCCTGTAACCTGAACGTGTATCTATTTAAAAAACTAATGATATATTCATATATAAAGAAATTAAGTTAAAATCGAATATTTTTGTTTGCCTTCTTACCTCGAGTTCCTCAAGGATGCTGTCGACAAAATCTGTCGGGTTTCTCTTGTACTGAACGGCGGCTCGAATCGCTTCGTTGAAGAGTTTGACTACGTTCGTGCCGTCAGACGCTGACACGTAGAAGATGGGCAATTGGTTCTTGGCGGGAAAATTGAATTTTTTGCGCGTGACGTCGTAGTCAGCTAAGAGAAAAAGACATGGTTTGTCACTGAGAGCAACGAGGACATTTGTTTTTCAATTACGACAAAAATAGCATTAGCAGATGAACTCAACGTACCGTTACATCTGATAGCCAATGATGTTTTTGTTAGTACGGATGAGCTGACTGAATCAGCAGCAGACAACCTGATTTACCCGCTAATTTACATCGCTTACGAGAAGCAGCACAGGCTGCCATTAGTAAGGTACACGTGAACAGTCTGGTATAAAATCCCCTTACCTCTGCCGAGCCTGCCGTTTGAGATTTCGGCCAATCGGGAAATCATATAGGATTACATTGATGTGGCAGAGGAAACTCGTCACGATACAAACTGGCTGGTCAATCTAGCCGAAACACTTATGGCCCTAAAATAAATAAGCCGCCCTGTCGGCTAAAGTAAACGAATAAGTAGGCAAATACGGACTTCGTAGATAAAGTAGCAATATTATTAAGAAAAGGGGCAGATTGGCTGTACTTTCAATAGATAGAGCTAGCGAGATGTTCGCGTTGACCTATACTATACCTAGTCATGGAACAACGCTACAATAGTCCTGAGATGTTACGTAGATTACCACCCTAAGGTACGTAATAAGGTCGACAGCTGACGTGCCGCTGCTCTTACTTGCAGTAAGCTGCAGATGCGAACACGTGCATCACTACGTGTTTCCTTTGCGCCCTTTAACTATGACAACTTATGTTGGTAACGCAGCTGTACTATTGTTCATTGTGAAAAAGCATATGCGATCTTTGCCGTCGTAGGTTATATTACATGAGGGAAAGAGAGAGGGCATCGATGACGTTTAGCAGGCTTGTGGAAGCGTTTAACGTACGTCTAACGGGTTTTGGCTTCTTGTGACAACTGGCAGCGAGGCTATCTGCGGCATACGATACCGCGATCTGGAGCAAGGCAGTCGGATAGTTCAGCGTTAAAAAGACATCAGCGGGTAGACGGGCAGGTCGGTTACACTTTGTAATGGAGGGCTGGCCGTGACCGTGGCCCTGATCAGGGTACCAACATCGGTTACTATGTCCGTAGACTAGATCACTAATGGCGTATTGCTATCACTCAGCTTTTTGTATTCGGCTGAGCAAAACACTATGACAGGTTAGGAGATATATCACTGGCTCGTAAACTTACATTTTCAAGCTAACACGACATCACCAATGATAACTCTATATCCGACGTTGCATTTAAATTTTAAACCTTTCAGACGCAGGACAGCGATAGACCCAGTTTTCTACCTGGGCTGAATGTCGGTCAAGGGGTCTGATGTTATAGTACGAAAAACAAGTTCTGTGATTCGATTTGTTAAAGGCACCAATTTTCTCGATATCTAAGACGATACGTTAGCTATACTATAGTAATGAATATTGGTACTATACGGTGTAATTTCACATTAAATGTTTTATATGCTGCCATTGTGTATGAAAGCTGACATCCCGAGATATCGCAACGTGACGGCTATAAACATTGCTTAAATGTATTACGTTATAATTGTTTATAGAATCGTTGTTATGTCTTCAGCAGGCAAGGCCACGATGTTTAATTACTGACATTCCCGTATAACTTAGAACAACGTTGCAGGTCCTACACATTCAGCGCAAGCACCCCTCTAACTACGAAGACTGGGTCTATCGATCTGCTGCAATTATAAAACTAGTTTTGCTTATCTTGGTTGCGAACAGCTTAGCACTAGGCGCAATATAATCAAAATCTTCGCTCGATAGGAAGAACCGCCGCTGCAGATTGAAGAAAGAAAGAGCAGTCAAATGCTACGCTTCCGTTATATACAGTACAGTCGTAGACTCACCATCGATTTTATTGGCTACGCAAATGCACGGGATCGAGGGTCGTTGCCTTCGAAGTTCTTCGTACCAGCGTTGTAGGTTTTTGTAGGTCGTTTTGCGGGTAACGTCGAATACCTAAATAGATCAGATTGCAGACGTCACAACTCGTGGTAGTAATTGCTATTAGTGGAGGAGAAACTAGTCATTTTTCACCCAATGTTCCTTCTGTCCCATAGGTTATTTCGGTCATCCTTTACTATGCACCACGCGTGTGGTGGCGTATGGAAGGTTGTTTTGGTGCGGCAATGTATGCGCGAAATCCATATGCAATATAGCTCAAAAGCGTCCTTTGTCATGACAAAGCTTTGAGCTGATATTGGTAAGCCCGATATTGATTGCTCGCGAACGGACAACCCTTCCGGTTATTTGCTCTCAGTTAACTAAAATCTAATAGGCAACAACGGCTTTTTCACGTTGGATAGGCTACTGGATATTTCTAACTTACGAGAAAGTTAAGAACAGTAATGAAAATAGGTTTCTATCTTTATACGGAGGGATTCCAGGGTAAGCTTCAATAACTGTTCCTAGTCAAAAATAATCTTTGCTTTTGCCGCAGTTACTTAGTATGGCATACGAACCCTCAGTGGGCCCTTAACGTTATGAGATATCGAAATCGTACCTTCGCCAGCTCCGGCTTTACTTTTGTTCGTGTAGTCCATATGCTCTCTATCGTATATAACGTCTAATAAAAGCAAACTTTCTTAGTCCATACAGTGACCTCGCGCGCGGAGAAAAGATGTTCGAGCATTTGGTGCACAAAGTAAGGTAACTACTTACTAGCGCTACAATGGTACAGAAGGTCCTACCAAGCTGGACCAGGTGATTTGCGTATGCGCCAAAATCAATAAGGTGTCCTTGTCTGGACGAAAAACCCGCACATCAGATTCTGAAACCGACTCATACCTGAACGTAATTGGACCTATTTTGAGCCGATCGACACAAAGACCATGTTGAAACTTGGATAGGAAATGTGCGGGGTTTAACTTTTTCTTTACGTGTCTAAGTTAAACAGCTGGATGAAGCCATGAAGTTTTCGAAAGTGCATAGGCTATTCCATAGTTCCGTGCTGGTTGGTTATATTATTAATCAACAGAGGGCTTCATCTACTGCTGATGGGATTCTCCGGGTTTATAATAGCAAGCGTTGATTAGTTTTCTCAAATTTATCATTTTTCGTCAAAACAGTTCCTTTTGCTTAGTGATAGACTGATCAAGAACGCTCTGAATACATCAGTAAGTTAACTAAAAAAAGGGGCATAGACTTATTTCAACTATATTGCTCGGTCTTCCATTGAAAGCCTTGGTGTCAAATAATGAACCTCAGATGTTTTGTACGAATAATTCGGACTGTAATTCGGTGTCCAAAAGTGATTTTTGTCAAAGGGATCAAGCATGAAATTGAATTTTATTTACCAAAATACACGCGTGGGCCTGATGGTAATATGAAGCGTGCAATTTCTGGAACCGCTCCTGGCCTGCAGTGTCCCAAAAATCTGCAAGTCACACCAATAGAAACACACATAACGGATTGTTGGTCTAAGGCAAAGCGATCATCAGCTGCAAAATCTTCCTCGATCCTTTCTTCCTTGGTACAGATTTGATTTAGCGCGCATAATAATAACTAAAGTGGGAAATTCTCGCAACGGGTTGCACCAACGCGGGGAGGGGGTTGCTTCTAGTTCTAGCGCTATGGATAGGTGCCAAATGATATTGCTTAGGAGCTCACCCATTACATTTTTACTTCATTTGACTTCTTAAACAGTTCAACTATTCCTCGAGAGGGTTTTCTGTATGGTGGAGAAAAACAGGCAAGATGCAGCCTAAGCAAGTTAAAAGGACGTTGAAAGGAAACCTCATCATTAAAAAAGGCACTGTGAAACGAATTCTATATATAAATTAGTTGTTTTGTTTAGCGAAGACGCGGCAAATTATCACCGAAAAATATATATATGATACGTTCCGATGACCGATATCGGCGCAAAGGATACTATCGAATTAAGATTAAAGCCGATCCAGAAAGTTTTTGCGACTCTTCTGAATTGTGAAATTCATGATGTTTCAATAGATTCAGTGCAGAAGTCAACGTGCAAATATTATGTGGCTAGTCTGCAATCATAACGCTCGAAGGGTCACTTCGAATCGTTGGCCCTTTAAAAAAGTCAGTGAAAACAAAGTCGACTAGGCCGCTAACAAACTGTAACTTGTGCCTATTGGTTTGTAATAGGCAACGAAACACTTGTTCCTGTTCGATATTGGCAAACTGCCCATGGGGCTCGTGTGCGCGCACCAGGTTTTTCAACACTGTGGGACAAAAAAGAGCGGTCTGCATTTAACACATCGAGCTTATAGTGCAATAATGTATTGTCGATTGCTTCCTATTAACAGGGTATAGATAAATGCAGTGGTACATACGAGAAGGCATTGCGTTTTCGGAAAGCCTTTAGCCTCCGAAGGTGTCAGGATCACACGTTGCGAAAATAGAACGGAAGAAGGAACGAGCACTTATGCAAAATGTTACCTCACATTTAACAGGAATGTTTCTTACCAACTGCCACGTCCGTTCCATCGACGTTTGTCTTATGCCTGAACAAAGTCAGTGCATAGGTTGACAGCTGGCTGGTTTTACTGAAAGTAGTAGAGTTCAATCAGGGATTATTGGGTGCCTCAGTGTATAATACGTCTAATTCGACAAAACGGTAAATGCAGCATTATACGCTAACAAAAATCAACGTGGAAATGACAAGGAGATCGATAACATTATCTCGAGGGGGGAAGGGGGATACTATAGAACTGTGCAGCTACCCCGTCCTCATTGCTACATGCAGTGTATTGATATCACTTATATAAAAAATTCATCCCGGAGACTCCATAGGATGGGCAATATATTAGGCGCCGCAATTGATCTATAGCCTTATATGGTAAGATACATGTCATTGAGACGAAGTTGAAATGAAGAAATACGACAAAGCTGTACAAATACTCACTATTCATCGAGAAGGAATCGCTCTACAAGCCTGTAACGGTCACACAACAACAAACACTACGTTTATTTAACCTTGATTAGTATCTTTTGTTAGAACCTGTCTGCTGGGTAGACCTT
Organism: Varroa jacobsoni; assembly: GCF_002532875.2. Classification (NCBI taxonomy): domain Eukaryota; kingdom Metazoa; phylum Arthropoda; class Arachnida; order Mesostigmata; family Varroidae; genus Varroa; species Varroa jacobsoni. The sequence goes on along the minus strand of NW_019214883.1, from coordinate 6,644 downwards.
CCACACGTCGGCTCAGCTGATAGCTAACTTAGAATGCAAACCTAGCTCACAAACTTCAAACAACGCTTTCATAACTACGCGTATCTGCTTCTTTGGCTTTCGCGGAAGTCCACTTACGACATAATTGGGGAACTTATTGTAGTTCTTAGCAGTTTTGGATGGAACTAGGTCCGTTTCCATGCGAAGGGACAAAGCAGCCGCGTTTTCGTCTTGATTGCCCCGCTGTCAGCGGAAGATCTGTAGTCCACTGTGAGCAATGGCAATCAATGAGAATGGTAAAATTTTTCTTGCTAACTAAACCAAGTGTCAAGACGATAACCATAGATAAGATGAACGGCATAGAGTCTGTACAATTTTTTTAATCAGGTGCAGCACATTGGCATAGGAGCACGTACTTAGCGAACAGCGTCATCTCCTTTAAGAAACTCTTTTGCCCAACACTCAGTGTTGTAGAACAACATATTTGTGATTGCTTGATAGAACTGGTACTACACCATTGAAGAGACAATGCATTCTGCCATCCTGCCGACATTTAGCTTACTTTGGCCTTAAGACGAAGACAGCTACTGCTCATTAGGTATGGATGCTGATTCTGATATGACGCTGGATTCTTTGTGGGCAGTTCTCAAGACGCTAACGTCACTGCGGCCGTTAGCGATGTCAGGGCGACGAGACAAATACAGGTAAACTGAGAGTTTTGTTTAAAACGACATCCCGTCTGCCCATAATGCTTACTACCGACGACCATTCCGATGATACCAATTGGTCTAGCCATATTGGCTGAGACTTACTTGGACTTTCCAACGGCGCTGTCGCCTAGACAGATGACTTTTACTCGTTGTATTCCATCTGTTCCCACCTGCTCGTAATCAGCTACATCCTCAAACTGACCCTTCATTTTTCTTGAGGCAATCGGTGTTGACGAGCTTCGAATCGGCACAGCTCGAAAGGCAGCTGAGGATTGAATAGGTAAAATGCTGATGCCCAGCTGGTTGGGTCGATTAATAATATCTAGGCTCGTCGTTGTAGAATGTAGCTCGTACAATCTATAAAACAGGATACACTATATTACTTACTTAACAATTATATATTAAGTTCGAAAACATCCAACTTATTTTTGTTAGTTCTTATCATTACTTACCAGGTCCTTGTCATTTGTCGAAGCGTTTTGAGTAGACATGACTGCTCAAATTTTGGGAGCGTTATCTCGAGTCATTTCTCACTTTCGCTTATATGTACAACATAGAGGAAACAATATGTACCCTCCACAAAAAGTTATTATCTAGTTAGTCAGTGTTTGAGATTGTTTATTGACTATAAACTCTCAGAGCTTTGTTTTTGGTTAGAGTAATAACTTTGTAGACATATCAATAGTTCATCAATCAATATTGCAAATCAATTGCATTCCGCTTACGGCTTTAAATTTATTAACGTGGCTTTGAAAAGAGAACTCATGGAGAAGCATACGCCATTTTGTACGATTCATCTTGACTAAATGAATAGATGCCCCAGTTTATAAATAACTGTCAAGATATCCGGACGCTCAGTACAACGTCTCACGGGCCTCCCATGAAGTCTTTGCAGACATAGAAATTATTCGCAACATGAACTTCTAGCAGAAGAGAAATGACTGTCGTATAAATGTTACTTTCTTTTTTTATTTAAACAAACACGATGTAAAGGGGTCTACCGTACCAACTTAGCCCTATCCGTATTAATATATTTTTTTATGCACATCAGCCCAGTCTTACGTTCGGCATTACGCTTCTGTGACAGGATGAATAGCAGAGGGCAGATTCCAAGAAGATTCTCAAATAATCCGATCTTAATGATAATAATAACTTCAAAGGCATAATTTATTTCATAGATGATGAATCAAGCTCTATATACTATTAGGTCCCTATGTCTGACTATCCGACCGATCCGACCCTCTAAAGAAATCAGGTTGAGTCGGATTGATCTTTTCGGTGTCGCTAGAGTTTTGTCCTGCCTGGAAAAAGCCCAGCATAAGATAGAACTGATAATATGAATACTTTTCCCCGGGGAATTTGTTTTTCCTTTAGTAACAGTAGTGTTAAGATGACTGAACCATTTTGTTATTTATGACTCATATCTTTCCACTAGATGAAATTTTTTCTCGGGGGTGAGGCCATTGATTGAACGAGGTATCAAGATTGCAACAACATTCCTATGAGAGAGCTGGAACAAGGGCACGGGACCTGTGATGGGGTAGAATCTCAGAATCGCGTCGCGTGCATAGTCGCAGTACGTGTACGAGTCGAGTAAAATCTGCACGCCCGCCAGCCATTGGAACCTTTGCAGTTGAACTCAACTATTTCTTCAAGCAGTTAATAGATTAACAAGAATTAAGTAACGAAGTTATTAGGATAACATTATTTTCAGTGGAGTAACCAATTGTGAAGTAAAATTATAGAATAACTGTGCGAAGGCAGCGAGGTATATACCCGTAATAGCGCAGTGGGTAGCGTGTGTTCCTCCTAAACTAGAGAACACTTTATCGCTGAAGTTCAAATCCATGTATGGATACGCTTGCTTTCGTACTTCGGCTTAACTACCATTCCTCGTCTCCTATGCCGTGCTAGGTAACGGGCGCAGTGACACAGAATATAAAATTAAAGTTGAAAAATATGTTTGCTAATCGGTAGTTGCAACGGATACCAGAACTTATACAACGCTGTCTTGAAATGAGTACACTTACGCTAAGAAAAACATCGGTGTGCAATCGGATGGTGATTTAAGTTAGGGGTAAAGTGTAACACGGATCAAATATTAGAGCAGGCAAATAACTGCAACACGGCAACTGGACTGTTAGAACATTTCAATGAAAGAACAAGATTTGTGGAGCTTATAGCGTGTAAAATTGAATTCCAACGCATGTTAGTTAGCCTTGTTGTAACGTATCGCTATGTGACAGCTTTCTTTCTATATTGTGTTGGACTAAGTAAAAGATCAGCGAATTAAGCGCGCAACAAAGTCCGAAGATCCGTCTAGTATCTACTGAAACGCCTGTAACGATGCGGGTGACGGCTAAAGGCGAACACCCGATATTCAAAGGGTACGCATTTTAAATTAGCGGAAATTTAATCGTCATTCTACCAAGGCGCAGGGCCTCATGTATCACACATTTGTTTTGAGCGCTGCAATGGTATCAATTTAGTTTCGTTAACAAGTAGTTCGGAATCTACAAATAATGACCCAGGTTCTAACACTTGTCTGCGACAGGTTCACGCTTATGATGGGTCCAACGCATGTCAGCATCAGCAAGTCCTCTTGTGGTGATTGTTAGGTAGTTGGAGTTTGAAAGAAGCGCCCGTCGAGTAGCATGTACTTGAAGATTCGGTAGAAGAGTCTGCGACGTCCTGCCCCCAATGACAGGGCAGAGATCGATACTTCAGTTACGAATCATACTTGCCGGTACCCTCTTGAAAAGAGGTGGGAGAACCAGAGCTCTGGTACAGATCTGACAGCTACCTCCTGTACTCTGCGGGTAGTCACAACTCGGTTCCAGGCTAGTAGTAAGCACAAGATTCGATAAGTAAGCCATTCGATGTACACCCCAACGATAACGTTAACAAATTCGCTTGCATTCGTCTCAAATGGCCGTTTTTGTAACTCACATAAACCTACAGATCAGGTACGGTAAATTAGGCTAAAATGCCGATGACAATAATAATACCAAACAAATACGTATTTATATATTGTTTCTTATATGAAAAACTATTCGTTCGTAAATTGAATAAACACGAATAAAATTTACAGCACAAAGAAGATACGCGCTTGTATTTATTCGTATTCAACTTGCTTTTGATAAATGTCGACAAATACATGTACAACACATGATGACTTATATACACATATTCATCTGTATGGGATTTTCATATGAAATAGACAGTGTGCAGGAATCTCCTAAGCGATTGCTAAATCATCGTTAAGATCGGTCTGAGGGACAGTTCGCTGATGTTCGAGTGGGTGCAGCTACAAGAGGACGGTAGGAGCCTTCATCACAATGGAGTTTGCGTTCCCAATAATAACCTTTCCTTTGTAGCTCGCTGCTCGAAATGTCAGGCCGCAGTAGCATGATGAAGTTTATAAAATTATCTCTGCGGTCAATGCTGAAGGGCAAGTGGGCACGGGGCAGTAACGGCATTATAATCCAACAAACCGAAAAGTAGGCTTGACAAACATCAGGTCTTTGCCTCAGTCTCGCACAAATTGACTTCAGTAATAGCCGCGGGCCGCTATCGCGTGCACTACGTACACGTGTTTAAGAAGTATGTGACGTTTCAATCCCAAATTAAAAGCCAAGGTTGATTTCTTTTAGCAAGGCGCTAGAAACCGATAAAGAATAAGACGATTCAATGCTTTTAGCAAAACCATATTTTGGTTATCAGTGCCGTCAGTGTCAAACTGACAAAAACGTACGGTGGCGCTGCCCGATCTATGGGAACGTCGAGAGAGGAACGGAGCACGCCTGGCACCGGGAACGGTTTGCCGCTTATCCAGGTTGTCTCGAACAAGATAAAAGACAACACCAAACAGTGGAAAGCTAAAGATAGATCTAAAAAGAGTCAAAATTTGTGAGACAATAAGGGTGGAATTGTGTGTCCCTCATAATATCTAGTAGCTCGTATAAATGTCTATCTGTATGAAAGCTATTACAGGAAGGCTATGTAAAACTTCTAAGCTAAGCGAAAGCTTAGATAGATATAGATAGACAAAAACATGTTTATTTTTCGAAAATTAGTGGACAGCTTGCCGAAAAGTAAATGATCTGGTTAATAATAAGAATCACTGTGTTCTTTAATGCAAATGCTTTGCCAAATTTTCGTAAAGTATGTGTATCTGCAACGATACGTTTTTTGTTGCCGCTCGTTGGGGGTGGCGTCGTGGTTTTCTGCTCACTTATAGAGAGAGATTCTATTAAAGTAGCGATTAATATTATCGTGGGAAAGATCCTATTGCATAGTATATGCTGATATTGTATCCAATGTACGTTCTAGCAAATAGTTTACATTTTTGAGTATTTTACATGTTATTCTCGCTCACATGATCCGAGGGGAATAATTTCAACTCATATGATGAAGGCATAAACCTATCGAGCATCTGGCTGCAATATAAATGAACGGAGTAAACACAAGAGAATCCTGATGGTCTATGCGTACATTAAACAGGTGCTTCGTATTCATAAAGAATTTTTTCATACGCGCTCGTGTGATTTACGAGGCTCGAGTGCCCTTCATCAGGCTCATTTTTTCTGTTATCGAACAGCGGTTCTATAAAATAATCGAGTCTTAAATAGAATCCGTAAAGCGCCTTTGCTATGCACCTAGTGATTTTCGAATACATCCTCCGTTAAGATAAATATCTGTTTCGTCTTCCCGAGCAACTGGACTCTCGTTCAACAAACAGAATTCACTGAAATTTTCAGGATCGCCCTAAGTTCGGAGAGCTTGCTTACAGAGTTTTTATGGCGGTATCCTTTTCTAGGCGATCGTGTTGCACTCACCTACTGTTATTTGGAGACAATTGATTTTTCTTGCCTGCTACCTTCCTTGTAATGTAACTTGTATCTGCTACACGGCCCTACCTAGTGCAGATATTTTTTGGACATCTTCTGAATAGAAATCTAATTTAATAATCACAACACAATTTGTTTCTTATGGATATGTTCAGAGTAGCGTCAACATCCCACTGGCTGGAACTAGGCATGCACGATGTAGTGAAACCTAACTGACATTGCCGAACGCAACGGGTTCGAGTATTCTGATCTGACGTGGAAAGACTTCGAGTCGAGTGAGACGCGCGGGCGCACATGAGTGTTCCCCGTATCCATGGAAACGGGCAACTCGAGACTACTATGGGGGTAGAGAACCGCCGCCATACGCAGAGCCATCAGAGGACACAGGTGATGTATATACAGGCTTGTTTCAACAAATGGAGGGTCCGTTTACAGATTGCTCATTAGATGTAATACTGACGAAGTTTGGAATACTTACGTAAGAGAGATGATGCTACAGTCAACATCACACGCTGTCTTCGTGTAATAATTAAACAGTTATAAAAAATAGAAATTTCGAGAGTGCTTCAGAAAGCACAATTACTCCAAAAAAAAAATCAGAGAGATTAAAATTAACGCGAATCCTAGTACGCTTGAAAAAATTGAATTTAACAATGCCAAAAGCCCGTTATTGCACGAACACCTTTTATTAGTTTCTTCTTCTAGGTAAAAAATGTTATTTCTATTTTTGAACTTTTTTTTTGATTTTACATTAACCGAATACGTAGTGACACCAAATATATCTTGCATAATCATGCGTTGCGTATTATATTTAGGATACACATTTATACAGCTACAAGCGATTCATGGATTGGGCACATGACACGAGCGCCACGTAATGACGCATTTAGTGTAGTTTTGTCCTTCGCTTTTCACACTTCGTCGTAGACTGTGCTTGTTATGGCACCATCAAACTGAGGGGACTGTAGTTAACGGATAAGCGGAGACAGTAACGGTAAGCGTGCTGCATCCAACGTTTCTTCGCCTCCTATCGAATCATGCCTTTTATTCTTCCTATTCTTCACGACGTTCGTTGCTACGGCGTCTGCGCCGACAGTGATTATAT
>NW_019214882.1:0-45239 GCF_002532875.2 Varroa jacobsoni | reverse complement strand
GTCGCCGTCGTCGTCGTCGTCGTCGTCGTCGTCATCGTCGTCATCGTCGTCGTCGTCGTCGTCGTCGTCGTTGTCGTCGTCGTCGTCTAGTAAAATTGCCGTTAGCATCGATCCGTTCCGAATGTGTTACATACACGCTTCATGCAAGCGACTGAATGTGTGTTTGTATCTTTATAAATCTGCTGTGTGTATACACCAATCGCCTACCCTCTCTTGTTTGTTTTATACCACCTTTTTGTTCCCTGTGTGTGTGTGTGTGTGTGTGTGTGTTCCATGGGCGTCTTTTGGGTCTGTTTCCGTTTTCATTATGTGTCAGTGTTGCCATTATCACTAATTACATTGTATAATTATTGATTTGTGCTTGACACATCGCTGACAACATTGTTATTGAGATTGTTTTTATAATTATTATTGTGTCACGTCAGCACATCTTCTATTGTATATATAAACGTGAGCAGCTGACATCCGTGCTTCTATACACGGAAACGCCGTTCAATAATAATAATAATCGCTATTGTTGAAGGGAGACAACTCATTTTCGCGTGCCGCCCTCTCTCAGTCAATGTATAATCAATGCGGTACGAATACAACAATAGTGATAGCAATAAATAATCATTATAATTATTATTATTATAATAAGTGGAAATAATTGGCAATTCTTATTATCTATCTGCGTATCTGTCTCGCTATTCACTTCCTTTTCCTTGCAGCTCTCCGTGTTTAGTTATGTATTTACTCTGTGTGCTCTCTTTCGTCAATAGAAACAACTCATGGTGAAAATATCGTATTGCAGGTTTGATTATTACAAGATTGATTCTGTTTATTATTTCTCATCCGTTAATTGATACGGTCCTCAACCCTTCGCTACGCAGTATCACTTCTTCAAGGGTCGTTGTCATCATCATCCCGGCCACCATGATTATCATCGTAACAGTCTCCCGTCGTCTGCTCTCTTATTACCTTCATCATCAAACAAATGTTCTATACCGCTCTCCTTGGCGCTCGCGTATTTGTCTCATTCTCCTTTTTTCCCCCTGGCTCCTTCTATCTCCCCGCACTACCTGTCCCCTCGTTCCGCCTTTCAAACAGCTCGGCGTCTCAGATTTATGTTAACAATGGTTACCGATTACATCGATTGCCAGTCGTTACGTTCCGATGTTTCCATCATCATTTTTTGTTTCTATAATTTTTTTTCCCGCCGTCATTAATCGCAACCCGAGCGCCGCTGGTCGGAAAGGAGCAAATGAATGGACGAACGAACGAAGCTGGACGGGAAGGATGGGCCGGGGAGGCGTTTGTTTTTAGTGCTTGCTTATTGTGGTTTTTGCTTATTTTCACTGTTGTCCCCATTGTTTTTTCTTCCTCTGATTGTTATCGTTATTGGTTTGGTAGAAGCAACAGCAGCACCAGCAACATCATCAACGAAAAGAGTTTGGAATGCCAGTTCTGTAGGTGATAATCATGAACATTTTTAGTAGTAACTGCTGCCGTTGTTACTGATGCCGATGCTGCTGCTACTTTTTCCGTTTTTCTCTGATTACTACAATTATTGCGGCAAGCGTACGAAGATTCAGCGCTCGGCTGCGGGCTTCACTCCTGTCCAAGGTTACAGGTAGCAAATGGTGACCTAAACAGTAGCAGTAATAATAGTAATAGCGGCAGTAATTGTTGTTTTTCTGTCGGTGAGTAGGGAGAAGGTAAGCGAGGCAGCCTGGCTGGTTGAGCATTATCTGAGCGCCAATAGGGTTCCTTCTTGTAGGGCGGTACGTAGTATGACGGCTACCGAACTCAACGCTAATAATGACCACGATGCATGGCCCACTGATCTGCCCGCGCCGGACGAACAGTCGACCTTGTTACATTGGATCTTATATAGCGAATGTATGAGTTTTCGGGCGGTCGCGGTCATATGCTCGACGATGAAGCGGACCTCGTCGCGACATCCTGCATCTGTAGAGGCAGCCTGTAGACAGCGTTCGAGCCGTTCCATAGAGCTGTAACATGAACGAAACGCACAAGACGACCAACCGCCCCAAACGGAAGGGGCCGGCAGAACACGAAAGATCAAATATTAGCCAGCGTATTCGATACTATGATGTTAGATGTTCTTCGGTATTCATGGCTATCGAATAATGATACATGTCCTTGTTGATATTATTATATAGTATACTTAGATATGCATGCAGGTTTGATATAGGTAAACGCAGATATTTACTAACATATACCAATTACTAGTTAGCGTCAGCTTCTACGGCCTTCTAACTGGTAATAACTGCTTTAGCAGACTTACGGCTACTGTAACCCTTTTGCTGAATAAACATATAGCTATTGAAGTTATTTTGGAGCCATAGGCTTGTCGAAACTTCACGATAAATCTTGCCACTGTCAAAGGGCCTATAAACTTGACGATGTACTTTTATATAAGTCAGATCATATATATATATATATATATATATATTATTTACACTGTATTCATACATATTTTGTTGTACTTGTGCTTAATTGACAGCGACTCCCTTTCATTGTCTCGTTATCAACCACAAGCCGTCCGGATTACTTTAGTAATTATTTCCCACACCCACATATATATTTATATGGGTGTTCGGAATGAGATACGTTTTGGCCGACTGTTTATTGCAGGAATTGTTTCTTCACTACTTTAGGCACTTAAGGAAAGCTAGTTTTTTTCCAGATCGAAACCCCGATCTTATTATAGGTAGATCGGGTGGATCTTCAAATATTAGTGACTCGTTCGGTGCAAGGACACCAGCTACTAGCCAATGTCCTTGCACCGAACGAGTTCCTGTTGATATTTCAATATTAATCTTTTTTTGGCTGACACAATTTATTAATTACGCCGTGCCCCATTGCGCGTTCTGAAAAATCCCGTGAGACGTAGCAAACAAATGCAAGGAAGTTCTGCATTTAAGGGGGTCGAAAATGCATCGAAATGCAAAAAAACATTTCTGCTTATCTTAGATTTAAGAATTGATAGCTATTCTTTGATAGAGTCGCTATCAGCCGGCTTGGATAAATAAGTTTTAGAAGTTAGTTAATTCAACTGGTTTGTCCCCTCTATTGCCTTGCGACATTTTCACCAGTTTAGCCCTTTGGATGTTTAACGTGCTATCAGCTCAAAAGTTCAAACCAGTGGGCTTTTTTTGTACCTGATGTGTTCAAATAAGATTAGACCTCCGATATCGCTTTACATCAGATACTATTAACACGTTCTTTGCAAGCAAAAAAAAACTTACGATAAGTATGCCCCAGTACTGAAGCCGTGATCGAGGCAAATCGACAATACGATTAGTTTACATTGGCTAAACATACTTTTGAGGGATACTGTTGTCAGCATATGCGAAAAATTGCGCCCATACAATTTTTCGATTTTTTTTTTGTTAAATTCAGCTTATAAACATCAATTTATCCGGGGCACTCTAAATATTATCAATTTTTAGATGAAATAGAAAGCACTCAATACTAGTAGCTGTTCTGTATCACCTCGATTTCGAACAGCTTCTAATAAAAAAAAAAGGTATTAAAAAGAGGTGGAAAAAAAGTAGAGATGGATTTAAGATATTTGTTTTACTAGGTTTGAACTACAACGTAAGAACCATCAATTACTTTTCTCCCACGCGTTTTATTTGTTGCGTCGTAAACCAGGTAAGAGAGGACGTTAAGTAAAATATCATAGTATCTTGTTTATTTGATCACACTTGTATATATGTATGTATGTATGTATAATAATATGATAACGATTTAAAAAAAATCGAAATTATAAATGTATTTACTCTGTATTTTTACTGTACTAAAACAGCTATTTTTTTTTTATAACAAATGGAATATCATGCTGAAGACGGGAAAATCAAAATAAAACACAGATCATTCATAGTGCATATTGGTGCTATGTAACATGACGATGGAGTAAAACTGTTCCATATAAAATTAGAGGTACGTGAGCAAAACAGCCAATAGGAGATGTATCTGGTCAAGCTGGGACTTATGTCCTGAACGCAGTTGTTTGTTGTGGGCCTTTCTCATTTTTCCACCTTGTCCTCGTGTAGTATTTCTGTCCCCTAGTCGATTTCAGGTTACGAGCGAGACTTGCACAGGCCTGACTAACCATCACAATCCACCCAATATCCGTGAAGCCTTCGAACGATTGGAACACGCATTACAGATGTGCAGGCTTAGTTGAGTGACTGCTCCCTGGAGCGGACTCGAATGCACCTCTGCTACCCTGTCCTGCACTATCGTCTATTTTGTCGACGCACAGGACAAAGGTGGGCCGCCACAAAATGGGAAGGATATGGAAGACACGCAGCCGGCGTAGCGTGAAGATGGTGATCGCGGCGCTGGTGATGGCATGGCGAGCCAAACAAGCAAGTCAGCCAACGGAGATGAGGTCGGAGAAATTGTTGTCGCTGTTCGCTTCCAGCGAAAAGCGCCAGTAGGGGATGAACGAGTAGAAGCCGTACTTGCAGTAATAGTACCGTGTCTGCAGCACGAGACATAGTAGGGGTGTAGAGGAAGTAGAAGACGGCTCAAACGGAAAAAAGCCAGCTGCAGCGACGCAAAAAGACAAAAGTGCGCGCGAGCGAAAGCGCAAGAACAGACACATGAAATTTATTGTGGCTTCCTCGTGTGCCTACATTGACGCTTTTCTGGGAACGTGTGGCTAGCTTCGATCTGTATGCAGTTCCCATTTACCCCTACGACTACGAACCACCCCTCTCTGCTTCCTTTGACTTCGCGTTCACCCTTCTACCCAACCATCTGATTGCGAGACCACAGCAGCAGGCAAGGCGTTCGAGCCACTCACCCAGGCAGCCAGCCAGCTACTGCCTATGTCATTTGGTCCTACGCAAAAGTTAGGGCAAATGGGTAAGCACAGTCTGAATTGCGGGACGCTCTGTCGCATGGAGAAAATCAACTTGCCAACGCATTAGGACCTTTGCGTAATCTAAGATAGCCTTTTGTAGTGAGGCAAGAATAAAAGAATGGATAAACCCTATGGCGGCTCGAAGTTGTTTTCTCTATCCTCTTTTCTCACTTTTCGTTCAGCGATTTTCTTTTTTCTTCGGGCGACATCGCATTCGCTGTGGCTACTTTGCTATTGCCGATTTAAAATTGGGCTTACAAAATCAAGAAATGGACGTTGGTAGCCGACACCCTTGGCGTCGTCGTCGACGGGTACGCGGCTACAACGTACTCGGCGCTAGCGTAGGCGCTAAATCTTACGACTGTCTCGGCATCATCACCAGCAAGCGGGAAAACGGGTTATTCTGTTGCTTTCTATAGTAGTCCCTTCTAAGCACTTCTAGCTCTATGCCCTCCACCCTCACTTCGCTCTATTTTATACTGTGAGATGACAGGAAGACGAACGTTGGTGGCTGTTGTATTCGATATAATGAGACATAAATCTTACGCGCGTATCGTATCACGTTTATGCATCATCGACACGTACACACGCCGAACGTACATATATGTATGTTTGTGAGGCCATGTGTTTCATTAGCGGCCGTAGCCACCGCATGAACTTTGCCCGGGGTGGCGTAGCTGGTACTGCTGCTAGCGTCAGCATGGTTTTATTAGTGGGGTGCCGACGCAAGTAGTGAGACAGGCATCAAGTTGATTGAGGCTCAAATTTGATCTGACAGTGTTCGCTATGGTGGTAGCAGCAGTGTAGACGGCAGCTTCTGTCGCTGCCCGCGGCACCGTTTTTCGTCCTGCCAGAAAAGGGAGAAGGAAGATAACGGGCGCAACAGAGAATACGATGAAGGGGGCGACGACGGGCATGAAGAGCTCGGATAGTGCGAAGGGGAGCAAAGGCGACTTCTAAGAGGGTTGCTAGTTGGCTGGCTAAGTGCTAGCAGCAGCGAGGTTCGCAGCAGCATCTTTCCGATGCGCGAGCAGTGAAGCGAACGTATCGTGTATCGTATGGGCCTACACCACGGACTTGATAACGCCCAGAGTTCTTGCTCGACTGAATAGGAGTTGTCGGTCGGTCGGTCGCTGCCCGTTGGCTTTAAGGCAAGCTCAGCTGCCTGTCGTTTGCTTGTCGGAGCGCCCTTTCGGTTGTAAGCCTCTCGCTTGGATGTAGCGTGCCGAAGGCAAAAGAGAAACTGATTTTAGACTGTACAGTAGCAGCTGAAGCAATAACAGCACGCTAGTACTATCGCAGCCCCTTGGTGGCCTAGATTGCTGCGAGCCGAGAGGCCCCGGACAAGTTTGCCTGTTCACCGGGTTCAGTTGTCAAAGAAAAGGCGAAAACGTCCGCAGGCCAGCCTGTAGCCAAGTCAAGTTATTTGAGGTAATGACGATTTGTTCAAGCCGCTTTTTTACCATATGATGTCGATATATTTCCAGCTTCGCTCCCACCCATTTCGCCAACATTCACTCAAAAAAAAAAAGCCTCCTAACTTGTTTTTCCACATCCCACAGTTACGCTGGTACATAATTATTTCGAGCTTTAATAGAAAAGTTAGTCAGCAGTTCTCTTTTTCTTTCTCGCCATACTGATTTATTTTAGCCGTCACCTTGTAAAGGTGCGCAAATTGCGAAGCATATTGTACAGTAACCATATTTGGACGTCGTTGATTTATAATGGCAATTTTTGTCAACGATAACTTCTACGCTCTTTCAACGTTACGATAGCATTAAGACCCTGGCACGACACAAGGATGCGTGGAAAACGGGCAACGAGGGTGGGCTGGTTGGTGGCAAGCTTTTTAGACCCCGGGCCCAGTGGCTCGGTCCCAAAACCAGAGATGTCTCAAAGGAGAAGTGAAGAGGGCTGAACTGGTTACTACATAACGAAGTAGGTCTTCTGAGCTCATGGTGCTCCTTTGCTTCTTGTCAGCTATGTTTCTAGCGGCTTACCAACACCGTGTCACTGCCATCGTTTGGTGGCCGTAGCAGTTATCAAGTAGCGCTAATAGTAAACGCAGGGGCTCAGTACGGTGGCGGAGAGCACGGAGCGGTCGCCTTGAGACCTCTAGGACACCAACACTACCATAGGATTATATCTAGTAAAACTTAAAAAAGATTCCTTATATTTGTTTACATACGCGATATCGGCGGTTTCTTAGGAAGTGTGCCTTCGTTCGTTCTCTCTCTCCTCAGAAACAAGCTCAGACCGTCTGGAGTCTTAGCTTACATTTTACCGATACTAAATAACGTCATAGAACGGAAATCCCCGTAATGATTTAATGGCATGGTATTTGCAATGTGTATGTTGAAAAAAATTGGGAATAGGCACAACTAATTTTGTATCGGAAGCCTCCCGTCTGATGTAAGGGATAATGGCGGGGCTGAATGTAAAGTCTGAAGCATTTTGTGGGAGGTAAAGGGGACAACCGGCTTTCATGTAGACCTCGTAAGCAACCTGCAAATCAAGTTGCCTACCTGCATCTCCATTGATACATACAGATATATATGAACACTCACCATATGAATGATTGCTTCATAAGGTTTAGGTGGCATGGGTCACCCAATCACCCATTTGGCAGCTATCATTTTTAACGTGGATTCGAGGGTTCAAGATCTTTTGTCCGTTAAGTTTGCAGCTTCCTTTAATGTGTAACCGGCTCAAGTAGAGCATAGAGGACACGTGGGCAATATCGGCTCTTATTATTTGCGTGGCGAATGCGTAGGGCGACGAGGACCGAATGCAGCCAGCGCTAGTCAAGATCCGTTCGTGAGAACCAAAGTCGACTAGAATCAGTGAGAGCGTTATAGTCACCGCGGTCATTGCCCATCACAATAATTACTATAGGATCCTTCTTCTACAGCCGCACACAGTTTCCTTAACGTCGCTTTTTTTCGGATCGTTCCGCTGCATCGTCTTCGTTCCCTTTGCCCCTGAATTCTCTGACGCATACGCTTCCTAGCCGCTCCAAAGGGGCGATAAAACTGTAAACTGCATAGATTTCTATCTTATTCTATAAACAGAAGTCCCTAACACTTTTGAGTATAATTGACGATCGATGCAAGAGATGTCGTCGCATCGTATACTGTACAATGTCAGAATACAGAAACAGCACAATCAATAGGCGGGAGATGAACAGACTAGAGATCGAGGCAGATATTAATTTACGTACTACTGACTATTTTCGACGGTGAGAGTTTTACTCAGTAAGACATGTAAGACTTTTTGTTATATCCGCTATTTATAAATAGTTTATTGTATCTGCACAAACTTTAAGCATCCGCAATCCCTATGATGACTAATTGTTTGGCTGGCGTGACGTTTTAACTCGTAGTACCTGCTGTTTGGGTTTTCCTTCTGCACAATGGAAATAGTGATTCGCCCATTACCAAAGAAGGAACATCTGATAGGAGAATTTGGTTAAGTGTAGAAGGATAGAAAACTCATCGAATCGACCATGTGAGCATCGAAGTACGCTAGAACACGTAGCGAATAAATCAAGCCGACTCAAAAGGGCTCTAAAAAGACCCTACTGGTTATAAGGAATTGTCCTAGGTACACCTCGCGTGTGCCACACGTGTCTCAACGTGTGCGTCACACAGTGAAGTACACGTTGAGATGGTGGCTGTTATTTTTAAAGTTTTGAAAATTTAAAAATGAAAGATATACAATTATTCAAATTACGTTTTTTTCTTATACCAGATCTTTGTGTTTTCTAGCCATTTGTTGGTTTGAACAACATAAAAAGTACGTCATTTACATATCAGCTGAACGCTGAGTATTATAGAGAATTGATTATTTCGGTAGAGAATGATGATAAACTAGCAAAATGTTGGCATGATTTCTTGTATAGCCATATTCGTTTAGAAGGCAGGATCGATTTTTTCTTTATATATGCGTTATAACAAGTTATCGAATTGAGAACAGACTCTTCAAGTGGTCTTCAGTAATGATGCTAGGTAAATATAAACGCAATTAGTTATCAGAACATAAAAATATTCTACAAACTACATCAGCTTTAGCATTTCTATAACAACAGCGGCTTGTTTCAAAATTGCTTAAGCCAACGATTAAAAATCTAATAAACTATATTATAGCGGTATTTTCGACAAGTTTTTAATATCTGCTATGAGGATCGTTTACCATATCAAAGTTAGCGCTTATTAACTATTCTCAATTTCTATAGTTGCTCCTTTCTGTTGTTTTCGTTTCCTTCCGTTAAGTTTTCGTTATGATGGTCAAACGAAGCGCAAGAACTACCAGGGAGAAATTTATGTCTGATAGTTCCCTCAAATCAAATCCACATCGTTATGTGTATGAGGCGTACCATAGTCGTACTACAACGTCGCGATCGACCCTAAACGCTCCCACTTAGTTAGCTCCCACTGTGTAGTTTTAGTAAACATGCACATACGTGCTGCACATTGTCCATCAAGGTCCAATGAGTTCAACACACGAAGTAAAAAAAAAAAAAAAAAAGGGGTCACGGAACTTTTACTTCGCATCAAACGATGGCTTCTTTAATAATAACATATGATTGATTAGCGAATTCAAGCTATTCTCTACTAGTTAACGTTTGCTGGGTAAGAGATTCGAGCTTATAAAGCTCACATTAGTGCAGTGTCATGCTCAACAGGCATACACTGCTGTCAATCTAACTTTGGCCAAGTTTAAACTTTACGAAAATAGAAGTTAATTGTTTCGATGCAAATAGCTACCTAAAGAGGAGCTTAAGTGTTGGATCGGTTAGGGGAAGTTCTCTAGACGTCACAAAAATTGTCACGGTCGGCAGTGGCAGCGCTCATCAGATAAACGTTCTATAGATTTGTTCACTGATATTTCAATGTTTAGCGATGACCAATCTTTGGGAAGTATTTGTTTAATAATACATAATCTACATGAGGCCCCGGAGTTCGCCATTACACAAGAAAGTAATATGGAACGAAACGATGAACTCAATTTGTATTTAGTAGTGTATTTGTAGCAGGAACCTTCATCTTGTATATTTCAAGAGTAAAAATGTAGTGAGCCTAAAAGTCTTCGTTAAGTAACTATATCAGACACTATTTATGGTCTTCACCAATAATTGGCTTTATGGAAAAACGTAGGGAAATGGTAACTTATGAAAACTTTTTGCGATCCCCGATAAATTATCTGGTGTCTGTATAATGAACGCCTAGAACTAGCCGCAGCTCATGGATATATTTGACACTGAATTTTCGACACACTTTAAGCGTTCCTATCATCTGATCAACTATCTGAGCCAATTTTCCCGAATACAATGAATTATTGAACTCATGTGTGTTCGGCCAAATATATGTGGTAAAAAAACATTGATCGTTCCTTAATGATCAGATGCTCTAAACGTGTTTCGTGTTCGGGAAGAACAGGCCTACGTTCATGTATTTATGTCACTATAATTAATATGTTGCATTATCTTTTTTAGTTAGAACAATGTGAGAAGGACTTCACTAAATCCAAACATGTCGTTCTCTGCTCGGGTCGGGTGCAGCCTTTCTATCTAAAGTAGAAAAATCCCTACCGAAAGACACGCGATTTAGCTACGAAAGCTGGAGAAATGTTCGTAGAGTGCAAACTGTTTGACAACTTAACCCGTAACCCAATTTTACTTTATGAATAAAATTCCGAAGAAGGGGCAAAGTGAAACTGCTAATTAATAATAAGAAAAATAATAATAAGCACTTCATCTCGGTGGTTAAGCCTCTTCCGTTAGTTGATTGCCGATGCGGACCCAATCTCGCTTCAGTCACTTTTAATGTCCCTCTTTGATACGTTCGCCATACTTCAAACTTTCTCCCTTGCTCTGTCTTGCTCTAAAATGCTAGTTCTCTGACCATCTGAGTGGTGCACGCTCTCGTTCGTGTTCTGCCAGCGCTCGTCAATAACAAAAACATCTTCAGTTTTTGTTTTCATCGCTAGGACGGAAGATTTTTCGCAATCATAAATGTGGTGGTGAGTCTTTCTCAAACGATCGTAATGCGCGACTGGTGCTTGCCGAAAGCAGTGGTTGAAACCTAAAAAGGGGCGAAGAGAAGGGCTTGTTTTTCGTTAACTCTAGCTGTGCTGAGCAGTACCAGAGCGCCGGCGGCTGGCTTGCTACTTACTTCTTTGACTGGTGTGCTTATTGGGGTCTGAGAGGTAACCGTACGACGGCCTGTCCAACCTTTCTGGCGGTTTCCTATTTTTCTCCACCTTTACTTTTCCTCACTTCTCTAGGCGTTTATACAGTGAGAATTTAAGAAAAGTAGAAAAAAGGCCAAAATGGCAAATCTGAGTGTAACTGAAAGACGGGCTTATATTTGCTGCCGGAACAGCAGCAGCAGCAGCAGCATCAGCAGGTCTAGCAAACAGGAGAATTCAGAGTAAATGGCATAGAAAATAGCCAAGATTTTTCACCTGCGTTCGTTCTCGCCTACGACTCGTTGAAGAAGGCAACGCCTTGCGATAGGAATCGCGGTACGACTTTCGTTCCCAAGACTGTCTAAGTGCCTCGCGCAGGAGTTCGTCGGACAGGAGACGCTGGCGGAGAGATAGACAGAGCAACGCTTCGAGCTTTTGGCCAACTTCCTCAGACTGAGTAGACGGTGAAAAAGTATCTTTTACTAAGTACGGAAACTAACCTAGACACGTACGCAACTGTTGCTTTATTGCCGCCAGGCGCCGCCGTACTGGTAGCGGCAGTACAGGCAGAAGCCTAACAAGTTGTCATCGGCAAGCACATGCCCCTCCACTAAACAGCCTCAAACCGATATACTATTATGCTAAAGCTTATCGTTATAGACATAAACGTTCGCAAACAGAGACATCAAAGCAGCAGTGGAGTAAAGATATAATGGTGCCAATAATAACGACATGTAGCAGATAAATTATTAATATTAAGTATTGTAAGATTATGTAACTGGAAGGTCAAGTTGAAGAAACTAGCATGATAAGATGTCACATATTGTTACGTAAGGTAAACCTTTTACTACGCTTTTACCCGACAAAACAAAAACGCATGAATCTTAGCGGTAAATCTTAGATCAATAGCGTCGCGATCGAATACTTACTAAGCGGCTAACAAAAAAATAGCATTAAGTTTCACAGCCAATGTTTAAACGTTTAGGCAAAGCGGGTCAGACGAACGACCTTTACTGCTGAAACCAGACGTACAGCAACGAAGTGCCGATTTTCCGAGACAGGGTCCAGGAGAAGACGATACTCGCTGCTCGGTATTGGCATTGAGCAGAGTTTGGAGTTGGTGCGAGGCTTCTGGCTAACTAGAGCGTCGTGCTCTTAATTCTGCAGCTAACAGTCGGCTACGGGCTTGGTTCGGGCTCTCAGGCGGGCAGGAGCCCTTGGCGCGGTTCCAAGCAAATTAAGCCGTTGTGCATTTGTGAATTTCTTCTCCTTTTAGTAAAAACGACCTCCCTTAGCCAAGCCGCTGTTGTCGGTCAGCCTGTTCGCTTGCCCCACAGAATGGGCTACTGCCCCCCTTGAGGGGCAGCGCTTTCCTAAGCCCAGCCCTCTTTTCAGTACGTTTCAATCCTTGCCCATATACACTTCACATCGTTCTGCAGTGCTCAGACAGCATTGCCTTTGCTTCGCATTCCATCATAAATTGCTCTCCGCCAGTGGCTAGTAAACCAAGTTGGGGAACGTTAACGACTCGTTTTCTGAAAACGGGTAGCACCCCTGGCGAACAATCGGGGCTCGTGTCCTTTTTCAAAGCCGCCCATCACGAAACGGCAGAGTGGCTGCTGTTTCGTGATAGGCGGCTTTGGGTTCCGCGTGCGGGCTGGTGTGGCACTACTGAGAGCTTCTCGATAATATGGCTGTCGGGGAGCGTAGCACGGGGGGATATAGAGGGATTCCAGTTAGGGCCAGTTATGGTCGTGGTCGATGAGGAAACCCCAGTTTTTATTTTGAAAAACGTCAAGATCCAATGAGAAGACAGAAAAAAAACGAGGCCGAAGAAGCGAGAGAACGACACTGGACGAAGAAACTCAACGAGTGAGAGATTCCAAGAGAAAGTCAGGAATTAAAACACCGGACATTCAGACATGGTGTTATCGTTGAATACACTGCATGCCATGGAGTAGTTCTTTCAGTCCCTGCGTTCTATAAGTCCGCTCTGTAAAGCGCAGATTATTTTATAAGCGTGCAGAACCCAAAAGGCCGTGTTGTGGGAGGGCCTTTATTTATTATAGATAGCCTAATATCGTCCTTACTACGTAAGCATCAGAAAATGCACGGGTCACTCTAGCCACACAAACTAGCTCTACAGATGCTATGAAATTCAGTGTTTTCCCGTCATGCTACACAAGGCTCTAGTTGTCATATATATAACCTGATTTTAGTATTCCAGCTATATGTAGTATCCCACAGTCGTGGATTTGATGACATCGGCAACAAATTCATATATACGTACTCACAGCCAAAGTACGTGTAGCTGTACGATAAAGCTTGAAACAAGAATGAATCTTTTAGAACCCTTTATAAATCGGAAATAAATAATGTGCTGCGTGGATGCTAGCTACAGGCGTGTTTCTTTTTTATGTGAAGTTGTGAAGCTCAGCCGGTAATATGGCATGCGGAAATTATGACCATAAAGTCAGCGAAGCTGAAATTTCACATTTGGGTCTTTGAATGAAAGCCTAACCTTTCGCATCTGCTAGCCCTCGCAGAGCATTTGATTGGGACGCTGTGAGAAAAGATAACTCAAGCTATGGTTATACATATATAAATGAAAGACGTCCGGTCCCTGAGAATCTGCACTTAGATCTCTTGCAGTCGATGTTATGTGAAGACGGCTACGACGACCATGATTCTGGTGATGATGATGATGACGACCAACATCATGGCCGTGATTTCAGTGCCGTCAGCGACGACAGTGCGCACCTTTGCCGTCAATTGCCGCCTGCTGCAGATCAATGGACGTCGACCAATGGCGCGGTGATATTTCCGAACGTCGCCATATTACCGCCACGCTGCAATCCTTCCTACCGCTTTTACTCACCCCATCCCCCTACCACCTCGTGTTCATCCATGTTCGACGTCGTCATCGGTTCGTCATATCACTCAACTGTTGTCATCGTTCGTCTGCCTTTCCGCTATACTCACTGCAAAGCCCTTACGATACCAACTACTGATGGTATTGACGGCAGACCATGCGAGCGTACTGCTGCGTCTTGTTTTGCCGCTGCTGCTGATAGTAGTGATGGCTTAGTGTAATGGCGGACGGCAGTGTCGCCGCTGTAGTTTCTTGTTGTCCGCTGGATACTCATGTCGGTGGGTGGGTGGATGGGTGGGTGGACGGGGCGGGAGAAAACGAAAGAAAATAGGTATTGAGGGTGAAAGAGATGAGCATGGGGGAGTAGGGATAGGAGAACGGGAGGCGGAAGGAAAAAGTAACGAACAAACTAAAGCTGGTGGGAAAGAAGCAGTTGGGACTCTGGTATGGCTTGGGACAGACGCTGCGGTTGGTAGGGCGGCGGGGGCGGGTTGCTGATATATGTGACCCGAATATCCTTAGTCATATATGGCGCTCCCGTTGTTGAAGCTGCCATTCTTACCATAGGTCCTCGCCGTCGTCATCCTCCCTGCTTCTGGAGTACCATTCCGCGCGCAGTGCGACACTACCACCGAAAGAACACACGTGCATGTATGTCTATACTACAGCGAAAAGGGAAGGTCTGTAGAAAGAAGGCCTATACGTGCCATATGCGGCCGCCGCCGGCATCGTTGAACCCACTAGCCGCCAGCTAACCAAGACAACTGCCCTACTTGGCCCTCAGCGTGTGGATGCTTCGATAGGAAGGCAGCGGAAAGCTTCGCAGAAGAGCAGCAATGGCAGTGGTAGCAAGGGATCGGACACTAGAGCGATGATGGGGACATAGGAGATGGGAAGTGGCTGCCGTGGCTGATGCAGAGGGCAAGACGGGACTAGCACTATCGAAAAGTCTGTGCTGTGAGTGTTTGGGCGCGGGTGCGAATGAACGAGACGGGGTGGGATGAACTTTCAAATAGAGAAAAATCGACTGAGCTCGCTGCTAGGAGATGGCAAACGACAGCTCTAGCAACGATACCGAAACTAGGGGGCAAACAGCGTACTGCTACAGTTGCTATTACAACTACTACTACACTGGCGTACGTACAAGGCCTCATGCTATCGGTAGATTTTCGTATTTCTTTGCTGCTTCCGCCGTCGAAGTGTTATGTTCTTGTGGTCGACGGTGACTGCCTTTACCACCTCTGGGAATCCAAGCCCGTCGGGGCAACGAGTTGGGCTATAGTAAAAGGTTTAGCGGTTTCTGGCAGAGTTTCGATTATCCTGTAGATCCTGCCATAGGTAGTTAGCCCAGCTGTTCATCAGGCCTTGGATGTTTTATCTACTGTCGCTTAAGATTATCCATTGGTGATAACGCGTACTGACTGTATGGATAATGGTGCGTCAACGGCTATTGTGCATCATCGCGTCCGTTCAGGCTTATTATCTGTTGTCAATACAGAACTTTTTGGTAATAAACAACAATGTTCTCGCGAGGCTATACCATAGTAGATCACTATTAAAGGCCCATCTTACTCAGCAACTTCTGGATACGGCCGCGTACGTCTTCTCTTACTTTCCCAGAAAACTATAATAGGCAGATTTTCCATAAAGATTGTTTTTCGTTTTCATTCGAAGATTTCATAATATAATAAAGCGTTCTGGTCGTAACAAGTCAACGAGTCAAATTTACTAAATGTCAATGATTCAAGTTTACTAAGTTGTAAAAAAAAAAAAACAGATGTAGAATTGAATGAAGAATATTCAACTATTTGGCATCTCTTTTAAATGAACGACCTGTCTCTTCATTGCTTTCACATACTTTTCGTTCTACTGACCCAATTAAGTCGTAATTCCCAATTTGTCATTTAGGCCGATAAGTACCCGCACGGATACACAATACAAATGAACATTCATCCATATTTTTCTCTGCCAAATGGGACTTTTATTACCGTTAATACGTTTACTGTTATATATATATATATATATGTGTGTGTGTGTACGGTATATGAGCTATGTGGGGTAGGCTGCTTTGTGCTTGTAGGTCACTATATGATTGCACTATAGAGTGCCTTAAGGGTTAGTTGCCATTGGCAGCACAGTCAACGCATGCCGCCTTAGGCAATACGTTTCCGTGAGTCTGCAAAAAGATAACATGGCTAACTCGACTTGGAAATCGAAAGACTAGCGGAAACGAAGATACGACTAATAGCATGAGGAGTTAAGCGCGCCAAAAGAATAGCGAATCAAGATTTAATAGAACGTGCGTGGGATATGATCGTAGCCGTTGCCCCTGAACCATCGTTCAGAGGGCTTTCTCTTTTGTTTAATCAAAAAATACATGACAACAACGAACTACATTCGGATTCTGTACCGCTTGCCCCGAAGGACAGTAGAGCACTGTTCTGTCGACTACGAGGAAAAGTGAGTAAATGAAATGAAGGTATCTGATGCTGTGAACCTCGTCAAACCATTCTCAACACAATTAATATGACTGAATAAGGGAGCTTGCCCTTCATTTGCCAGGTTAATATAGTTAGAGCTGTATTTTGTTAGCTTTAACACAACTTAAAACACTTACTTAAAATTGGATAACATTGTTTATTAGTTCATAGAACGTGCGATCGGATTAGGTGAACGGACGAATCCTTTTTTATACCACATACAGTCATTAATTGAAAGGCGAAACCTATATCGCCGGCTGCAATTCTAGCAAGGTAACAACCAATTGCTATTTGCTAGTAAATCTCATGCTCGGAATTCATGAATTTATTACCGGCAAGCTCGGGTGCTAATTTTATCATCTCCGCACAACTTCAGAACATAACATTGGCATGCTTCCTTTTGTTAAAATTCAACTCAGATCGAGAGCAAGATGAGGCACGCCCGATACGATTCCTTTGCCTTATCATGAAACTTCCCGCCGCTGTTCCTATATACCTGTACTGAGTTCATTGAAATGTCTGGCCGACAGTCATCACGTTCGGCACAATAGCACCTCTATAGTGAGTATGATTGACAGGTAGCATACGGTGAGCGAAAAGCTGCTTTTGATAGTATGGAAACCGATATCGAGAAGCTTTTTTTTTTAAACTTGCATTAGCCAGAGTTGGTATAATACTACACAATGAAATTAACTATGTTTAAGTTACTCCAGTGACTTGCGCCTCTGTCAGTTCATTCTAAATACATTGATTATTCTAAATTAGGAGTTGCTGTCCTGATTTCGAAACTCTGCCATACGTGTCGTAGCGATACGAAGGCCTAGCATTAAATGGATTATTGTAGGCCGGCATAATTTATAAGAATCTTTGCCGTGTCGTTTGTTTCAGGATCATGGTACTTGGCAGCTTGGCAATCAACCCAAGTGATATAACGTCGATCAAGCAGATTCAATATTGAATCACTGATCGACTGGGCTAGATCGTCATTAACACTTTACCAAAGAGGAGTTCGAAACGGTTTTATAATGAAACTCACGCGAAACTCAACATCGTGACGACAATGCTTTACCTTCCACCCTCAGTTTTAGCTATTGTCGTCCAATTATGTTAGTTAGGATCGGGCTGCTGTTGGAGCAGTCACTCTGTGTCAGCTGAATATGAATAGCCAGTGATCTCGTCATGTACGCCTCCGTCATCAGCATTGACCTCACTTAGCCCCTCTAATTTTGGCTGAGGCGGCAACTCTTCGGAGGGGATCGGTAGCACTGATCTCAGCCAAGACAACGTGCTTAGCCAGTGGCATCCATTGCCTATTTTCTCCTTTTTCCTTGCGCCTTACTGCCGCCGTTTCCTAGTTTCGGGTTGGCGATCGGCCCGAGTTCAACGCTACCGCTGCCGCCGCTATATGTAGAGACCAGATTACAAACGGCAGCTCCACGAGTAGTAGTAGTAGTAGTAGTACCGTCCGAGACTCCACAATGGCGAGAATTAAAGCCAGTTCGTTGCTTGTCTCGATCACATATAGTCAGTCAGCGGAGCATTCATTTGGTAGAGAAAACGCTACTCCTATCGCCGCCTCACGCAAAGCAAAAAATAACTCGTTTGACAGATCTGTGGAAACTGGGAATCATATAGATAAGTAACAGATCCCAACTCTTCATCTGTATTCAATATGCATAGATGCTCTATTTTGTAAAACCATACAAGTATGGTGTGGCAGTGAGCTCTGAGGTTCAATGCAAAACTTAAATAAATTATTTCTAATGAACACTGCTATTCGATGAGGGTAGTTCACTCCCTCTATGTATATGTATAATCGAATAAAATCTCTGGCAGGACACGCCTATACTATAATATCGTCAATCAGATCTGATCTAATTAACTGTGCTGCCAGCAGTCAAAAACTTCATATATACGGATCGACAGCACAATGTCCCAATATTAGAGAGAGTATATATGAATTATACGAGTCGTGTCGAGTTTATAAAGATTATTGAAGAGATTTGCTAGACATCGTATATACTGTACCGGAAAGCTATAGGCGGCTTGATACCTATCACAGTTTACCCCGCATCGGGGGCTTCTTTATATGTATCGTCTCGCATGTAGGAACCTAGTTTCCTGCAGAGTTTATGGTGGATCGCAAACCAAGTAACGACACAGCTCTTTCCACTTTTTGTTCTTCGCATATGAGGTGATTTGATCGCCAACATCGCCTTCCTAAGTTTTTCGGTAACGTGCGCAATGAAAGTTCTGTCGTTCGAAGCTTCAGGTACGGAAACCGGTTTGCACAGGTAAGGGATGATCTGGCGAGGTAAACGGGTTTTGTCTTTCGTTCTGAATTCAATTTAGGCCAGGCTTATGCTAAGTCGCCTATCTACTGTCGCATTGCTGTACTTGGAACGTATTTGACCCAAAGATCGCTAAATCGTCCATATACAAGGCGACCTCGATTGATTTCTTCGCCTTGTTATCTGATCAAGGAGGCCTGTCAGCAAGGTAGAGAATAAGACAGGGTTTAAATTATCCCTCTGAGCCGGGTCAATCGTATACATAAAAGGCAGAAGTTTGGCCACTTTGTTGACGATGGGTGCTTTGCTCTGCCGCAGAATCGCAGCGCAAAGATCGGGCATAGCTTGAACATAATTTTGTCCGACTCGAACGCTGAGCCGAAGGCTGGCATAACATTAATGAATACCGCACATAGCGGATTGTGCGGCGCAACTAGTGCTCTCTTGACATCGGCCATCAGAATCAGGCCATCGTATCTGCACGCTGTTTCTGTGGAGTGTTTTTTCCAGAACCCATGTTGCTCCGTTGGGACGGCGTGTACGCTTCCTAAGTTCGGTCTATTAATCAGCAAGATGAAGAGCTAACGCTTTAGTTCTCTATTCCTTGCCACAACGACGGTACGAGTAACTCACCCTTTCTTTTAGAAATTACTAGAAGGGCAACTTTTGTCTACTGGGACGGGAGCATACCAGCATGTAAACGTATATTAAATAGTGCTGTCTAACACGACGGCGCGTTTGAGATCCTAGATTGGCGGCTTTCTTGTTACATAGGCTTCCAAGATATTGCATTAATTCTTAGACTGTAGTATAATAGTATTATACTTACGAGGTATGATTCATTTGTTGAAGGCTTCCAACAAAGGCTTAATTATAGTTGTAAAATCGGACCCCTCATATACTGTGCATGGACAAAATTCTTTTCACAATATGATAATTCACGCCACATTCCCAATAAGACTACTTGCCAACTGTGCTTGCCAGTGACCTCGAAACGTTAATTAATTAGCAAGAAAAAAACTAACTTTGGTTTTAATAAGTTTTAGCATAAGTGTTACAAGCAACAAAATGCTTCATATGAGGATGGTGAAAAAAACAGCACGAATATTCACGAAAGCATATGGCAGTCGGTCATAGCTTAGCCAATGTCGACAGGCGGAAAGGCTGAACGAGGTGGAAAGGAGGCCGCATTGGCAAGGATTTTTAGAGATGGACGCTAGCGTATCTTACGCTCCTACCGCTGCTGAGAGCGTGTGCCCGACCAAAAGGGGAACTATGCTATGAGGGCAAAGCCAGGGGAGCGGGGGCATATTTCACGCTTTTCGGGATCGTTGCTGCTGGACGGCGTATGGAACATTGCGCATCCTTGTCTCTAAGGCCTACTCGTTTGTCCTGAAAGGTTCCGGGCAACGGCCATGCAAGAGTGGTAAACTGCTGCTGCAAACATGATGCAGCGACTGACTAGAGCTCGGGTAAGTTTTTGGTCGCCCAGCCAGTAGTAGCGGCAAGCAGCTCTGAACGTAGACCTTTAGATGGTTTGTGTATAGCTAAGGCATGCTGTGAGATACTTGGCAAATAGGGGAAAGGTGGGAAACATGGGTAACGGGTCGGTTTCTTGACGCTGTTAGCTGGAACAGGGTGCGCATTTCAGCACCGAGATACTCCTTACATTATAGTCCAGTCGGGGGAAAGTGGGGCCGCATGAGCTGTACTCTTTAGAGAGTATTCCTCCGTCTCATCCGACACGATCCATCAAGGCTTGTAAAGAGAATGTACCAACAAGCAAAGATAGTCGAAATACAAACTATAGCAAGAAAAAACACGAAAGGCAGGACACTTCATTGCCTTTTTGCAACGCGCCCCAATAGCAGTAGCAGGCCGTCAAGCAGGCAACATGGGTCTGGCGGCTCACAGGTGAGAAGTAACAGCAGAATTTACGAGTTAACCCCAGATAGGCAGGACTGAAGGAGCAGGGGATCAAGCGTGTAACGCCGGTTTACGCAAGGACGTATTTTAGCAAACAAATCGCGTCTCCTTGCGAATGTTCATTTCAGCTTATCTAGTACAGCTCGTGTCACTTGCGTTGTGATTTTTTTCAACCAGTACCGAAATTTACATTTGTGTGAATGGGTCACAATTGATGGATCACAATCGAATCGATTCAAAGTCTTCGAAGGTCCATCTAGCCGGCAATATCTCAGATGGCACAAGCAGATTTCGTGCCCTACCTAGGTAAAAATGTACAAATACGAAAGTACATTAGCCGCTTTAAATAGTCCTTGAAACCTTTCTCATCGTAAATTTTTCCAGACACTGGAAAATAATTGTCTCTACGCCATTGATATGCTTCATCGCTCTATGAGTGCATTTTTATTAAGTTTTTGGTACGCTGATGAATTGACTGCGCGCAATATAGGCCCGATATGTGTAGATTCGTTACGTGTACATTTTCGTAGGAAATATTTTTTTCGTGGTTAGCTCGTTCCTTTACTTCGCTTTGACCCGTATCTTTCTTAGCACTGGCGCCATCACCAGCGAAAAATCGTCACCGTTGTCGTGTGCTGTTGTATTACGCAGTTCGTGAGGTGGTTAGGGTCGTCCTGTGGGCGTATGCGAAGTAACATTTCAAACGACCATTTCCGGTCCGTGGTGAAATCATCTCCACCGTTATAAAAAACGAGGGCCAAGGCAGGGAGCGAAGGGCAATGGGTAAAAAGACAAGAAGAAGAAAAAGTAAAGCGCATAAGACTAAGGAAAAGCGACGTAGGAAACGGGAAAAGATCGGAACAGTCTTTGCTGGTATAGTCGGGTGCCTAAAGGGTAGAATGGTTAGGCTGGAAGTATATGAACATGAAGTAGTTCTAAATAAAATAAAGACGAGATAAGGCAACGGCGATAAATTTGCGACGCACGAACAATTAACAGAAATATAGTCTTAAAATGGTCTCCTATTATAATACGCGGCTAAGTCAGAGAAAACAGTTCCTTATTTCCATGAAGCTTTTTCAATAAAACCATTATTCATCTATGAGCGAACCGTTGTACTTCTGCGTTCTAATCCATAACAGAATCTACATGTGTCAGAAAACCTGTGTGGGTGAACCTTCGTGTACTTCAAACATATCGAGATCTGAAGTATAGTACGCCTTATTTCATAAAAAGTACACAGCGCTAATGATGTATTTTTACCAATGCACTTCTATTTCGCTTAATAACAAAGCAAACACAAAACGAGGGACACTGAACATGTCAAGACAGAAAATTTTGTACGTGTTTGTAGCCACTTTTTCCCTATTTGGAGATAATCATATTTGATTTTCATTACTTAGTTTAAGCTGAAAAACGTCCGATCTTTGGGCCTATAACAGGAAATGTTTTGGAATTCATACAGCCGACAAGCGTTCAACGTTTTACTTTGAAACATTTCGCTGAAAAATATATAACAATGTTTTCTTTCAATTTCGGCAATGGAATTGCTGCATTCAAGAAGGGGCAAAGCCTGAATGTTCTGCAAAAAACCCTGAGAGGTCAATATGGAAACCGAATTCAGACACAGATCTGATCGAGACATAACATGACAGTGTTTTAATATAAAAATCTAAATAAAAAAGAGATTTGTTCAAAAATTATGGAACAAGTCTAATAATGAGAGGTGAGTGTCGCTAGTACGTACAGTTCAAAGAGATAATAAAACTACAACGTATATTAATCTGTTAGTCAGAGCGGGGTCATTATCCCAGCATATTCAATGATTATAGATGTGAATCCAAGACATATAAATAGGTCAAACATAAAATAATTAGAGCGTTGTTCATACACGGGTTATTGATTAAAACGAAATATATATAACAAGGAAACCGTTGGCACTTGTGCGTGGGTACAATAGATAACTATTCGGGTTGACAGAGGGCTTAGGGAAAGGATGCCGCTGCTGCTGCTGTATTTATGTTATTGGTGGAGGGGCCAGGGTTATCGAATTGAGATATATACAGGAAGAAAAAGCGCTCGTTGACTAGGCGAACGTAAACGCAATGGGGAAAGATCGCTTGCCGTAGACGCTAGGCGTAGAGCGTTGGGTAGTAGCGTGGAAGAATCGACAAGACTGATAACAATTCGGGGAAAATTAGATATCGTTACCGCCATTACATTTACGATAGCCGCTCGAGAGGAAAGCGAAGCACGAGGTTCCTATCGAGAAGCATTCTGTGGCTGTATCTGTAAGTCAGTCCTAAGCTTTTACTAACTTGCTCCTATCCAGATCTGTCCTTTAAGGCTGGGAACGGTGCCGCTTGTAACTTGATTGCTGTGTGTGTGTGCAGCCTCGCAGGACTCTTCAGTTTCCTTCTTTAAAATGAGCCTGACTAACCCTAAAAGGGCGTTCACTCCAATTCTCTAATATCATTGGACTATGTCTAGACACCCTCAGGAGAGCAAACCACCTTGGCTTCCGTTTTTTACTGCCGCCGCGTATGTTGTCTATTATTGCGGTTCATGGAGCTTGTAGAAAAGAATCAGGCCTTAGCCTTCTACTTCCAATGAAAAGCGCCTTCCTTAGCTCTTTTCAGTACATCAGGATAGGCAAATTCCATATGAATTCCAGCGTCAGCAGATATTAATTGTCTACGTTTCATCAATTATAAGGTCTACTAATTTTATTTCAGCCATTTTAAATATAGATAGAGATAGACATTTTGCCCGTATTAGTTTAGTCTATCTCCATTACGATAACGTCATTACTAGAATAGCCCGTTTTAGCTGGGGCTATTATATTTTTATTAACAAATTGTAATAATTCTAACACTACACTTCTGCGCCATGTTAAATTTAATGTAGATATGAGGTGCACTATTAAAAATATAGAATTCTTACTATTGTCGCATGTTGAGTGCTGGGTATGGGATTAGCCAGGAAAACCTACATGATGTGTTCAATAAAATACAAATTGTCAACCATTAGGAAAATTACACATATAGAGAAGACCGCATCTGTCTATCTGATAGTCGTACTGTCGCAGTACCTGACAAGTCGCATGCATATGAATATACTGTCGATCTCTGAGATTCCTCTAAGGTCTGCGTACTCTTTTAGTGCGCGTTATGGTGTATCTCCGCGACGGTTTATGTGTGTGCGCGGGCGTTTCTCCCACATTTGGCTTGGTTTTAAGGGTAATGGTAGAGACAGAAAGAAGACAAAACACATGGATTTATGGAGGCGTGCTTTTTCTTTTTACCGAGTACGCCGACAGTGCGCAAAGCCTGTCCCGCACAATGTGCGGCGAGTCTATGAACGGAGTGAGGAAAGACAAGAAAGAAGAACGCGGACGAAGACGTCACAGGGGATGCGCCGATGAAGAACTCGGGCCAACCAACTACCGAGGCCGATCTCGTACCAGATTTTGGGATCAGTGTTGAAGCCACAAGCGGCTATGCGGACGCCAGTAGTCGATTGTCGTCTACTGAACAGACGCTTAGTGAAATTAGATGAGATGGGAAAGCTACGATGGTAATAATATCCTAAGGCTCAAGCGATATCGGCAAGCGGACCCCAAGCGTGCCGGGGATTAAGAAAAGCGATTGCTTTGCAACTCCACCTGCCACTATAGTAGTAGTAGTAGTAGTGGCAGATCTATATCGTATGTAGCTGTCGTCTTGCAGGTGGCGTCGCCTTTACTACGTATGCGAGTAGGCCTTCATATCAGTTATTCGTCTATTGGTTCTTTTCCCTATTGTCCGCCTTTGTCTGTCTGACTGGCGGCAGCAACCTATCCATCGTTACGCTCGTCCTTCGATTTTTGGGGTTATTCTTATTTTCAAATCATTCATGTTTGGGCAAAGATTTGCGCTGCTGGCCATTGTGAGCAGGTGTCCTGCTTGCTTCAGTTCTCTTCTTCTTTTGAGGTTGTTTCCTGAACGGGAAAACACCAATCTTAGCCGAAACAAACCATTTCAGCATTGTCCGCAACATAACTAACTAGCCATCTACCCTTCTCACGCATGATGGCGCCCAGGTTCACCATGCAAGAACACCAAGTTCACTTGGCGGCAGGCAGCTGATACTGGAGGCACCAACGGGTTCAAGGTACAGCCAAACACGGACTGTATCCCAGGCAATTTTTGAGCCTGCGTTGGTTTCTCGTGCCATCCAACCACTCAGCATCCGACGCCGATGAGGATGTTTGGCCGCTGTTACTGCTATTGGCTAGCAGGCTTGAAGTCAGGACCCCGCGGGAGGCAGCGGCCTTGGTCCTTATTGTGGTACGTTGGGCAGCAGGCGGCGGGCCGAAGGAGAGAAAAAGAAAGCGGGATGACTAGCAAAGGGTTAGTGCTGCCGTTGTTGGTAGACTGGTTGGATGCTGGTTGCTTATGGTTTCAGGACTCGTCTCAGGGCCGGTTAGCTGGCAAACGGTCTAGGAAAAACCCACAGGCAACCTTGTGTGCCTACGGAGCAGCCTGTGAGGGATAGGTGTGAAAAATGGGGCCTTTATGCGAAAATTGTTCAATATTAGACACACACCGGTACGCAGCTGCAGAGGCGAGATGGCTGCCGACGGCAGAAGATGAGACGGAAAAAAGGAGCGCTGAGCTCCCACTCAGTGGTCACTCCGGGCTCGGAACGAAACGAAAGGGTCGGAAACGAATATTGAACTCAGACGGATACACATACATACATCTATCCACCCTGTCTGTCTAGCAGCTGCGGACCGCTTCCCCTCCATTCGAAAAAGCGAAAATTCAGAATAAGATAGAAAAGAAGGCTTGCGTCAAGAATATACGTACTGACATTAAAAAAAAAAAAAACTGTTATGTAATATGATAATTAGACGAGCAGAAGGAAGTATGGATAGGACGTAGGCATGTACAGCCGGAATGCAATAATTGTAAGGTCAATGCCGTGTCGAGAGTTTTGTACTGGTATTCACGTTAAGCTGTCTGGATTGTCATCAAGCGTAAATCCCTTAAGAATTTGCTATAATCACGAGCGTATAAGATCGGCTTCGTCACGATCAACCACTGGCAGAATGGTAAATCTCTTAGAAGAAGCATAAAGACAGGTGAAAGTTTTTCCGCTCACTAAGATGTCAGCATTGGGCAGAAGTGCGAGAAACAGAAGGAAGTTATAGCAGCAACCGGGCATTCTGGCAGCTAACCGAGATAATGTCTGTTGAACTAGCTTTTTTTAGTTGAAGACTCCTAGTCACACACAGAGAGACAGGCAGGTAATGACGCCAAACAGCTAATCACCGTTTAACCTGCAGTTGCTTCATTCGGCCGTCGGCAGATCTCCGCTACATCTCGACTAAGAAATCCTTAGTAGGAATCCTCAGTTGGCAGCGTCCTTGTACAATACAACGGGCGTAAATGTTACGGCTGCTTCTCTTTAGGCTGAATATCATCGAAGTGGTCGAAGTAAACAGACCATCGTTGTAGGGTGACCGGCGATTCGGGTGTGGGAAAGTGCAAAAAGATAACGGACCGCAAAAGGCTATCTCCGAGGATGGGCACAAAAGCTAAACCGTGACCTTTTTCTGTGAACTGGCAGACGGCACAAAACATCGGCGCAATAAATCACAATGCTTTTATCCATTCTCCTACCTCGTAGTAGTAGCTGTAACGGTATTGGTAGTGGGTCGGCTGCTTACGCAGAGTTACAAGAAGGCATCTTCTTTGACAGAAAACGAGGCGTGCCCCAATCTCTAGATAGAATAGAACAAAGGAAAACCATCGCACGAGACAAAGCAAGCCACTTAAGGCTTTGGTTCAAGTCCATTTATGTGGTTAAGGTGTCGATCCGATATCGATATTTCCTCACTAAGTAAAGTGCGCATATGTATCATTATACACAAACGTATATAATGCATCTCGTATTTGCATCTAGCTAAAGTAATTAACTTTGACTAGCTCCCTAACTGGCTATAAAAAGTTTATTATACAGCAGGCAAAGTTCAACTTAAAACCCATGGGAGGTAAGTAGCCTTGGAAATAACCTGTATAATCAATTCTCTGCATCTGCGGCGACCCAATACGTTCTAGTAGGCGAATGTTATTCTCTGCGTTTGTTTTCAATCAGAACTTAAGTTGTAGATTTTAGTTTAGTGATTCTTTGTTCTGGTGCATATATCGGTATGCGGTAAACTTATCCATCGTCTCAGTGGGAAATTGCTCGATTTTACTTTAGACGTGGACGTCCAGTGCTGAATATCCATTACCTAATATTGTTTTGAGAAAAAAAAAAAAAAGAAGACCAATTTAAGATATTTGTTGGTGCATTACTTAAAGTGAAGGTTGTTAATGATCTGCATTGGATACCTTTTAGCATTCAATAGTAGAAACAAAGCTTACTATTATACATCTAAAAATCTCACAATGATTACACCATTAAGCTAGATCCTGTGTCCCGTCGAGGCGAAATAAAGCTCAGATCCGATCTAATCTTATTTTATGATCTTCTGACCTAAAAATAATTCATGAGGTTTGTTAGATTAGAGGCTGCAGTCAATATTAATAATATTGGTAAGGGGTATGGTAATGCTAGGCGCCGCTGTCGTAATGCTGATAATAGAAACTAGATGGAACGTAACGCTCATTTCCATACGATGATTAATTCGCTAAGACAAGCCCTTTATACGAAGTCTATTTCGGTTGTCGTGTCGCCCCTTTACTAGGCTATTGTCTACTACAAACTAGAAGCCTTTATATGATATTCGTACATCTAAAATGAGTGTATTCCTTTATTTAACTCATGACGATGACTCAAAAGAGGACTACTCAAGGAGCATCAACTTTCAAACAATTGTTCTGTCCAGGACATCCGTAACATATAAATATATCGATGATATTCCGTGAATGCTCCAGATCGCCTGTTGTTATACAATTTTTCAGGAAGTTTAGGCTTTCGGTTGGTACTTATTTAAGGAGTAAAGTGTACCTATGCAGCTGCGACAAGGCAGATGGCTTCAACACCAGTATATGAGGGCCGAATTGTTGCTAGAGCTTTGACCGTTTGTAGTGGTAAGGAACGATAGATCAACCACAGATGCACTGAGCCTAGATGAGGCGATGGGATGCATCACCTTTCGTGTAAAGGTACGAGGGATGCCGCAGCGCCCGCCCTCAGGGCGTCGGTAGCGGAGCAAAGCAAGCGCCAAAACCTGCGATGCATTGACATGGAAAGTGGCATCGAAACAGTTTGACAAACCAGCTACCACTGCGAGCCTTTCTTTTCGCTTTCTTTTCATGCAAACGATAGCCACTTGCTCAACAGCTACGACAAAGAAGCGTCCCAGAATCAAGCGTTACAACAAAACACATGGACCCTATATGCCAAACAGAGAAAGGCTGCACCTTGATAGAAAGAAGAAGGGAGCTTGTAAAATGTCCTACCAGGCATGACATCACACACGGAGCCAAACTTACATTATGTTTCCTTGGAATACCGGTGCATGACGCATACGATGCCCACCTATTAACGACCACAGCAAATAATGACCTTTTGGCTATCTTCGTTTTATTATATGCAAAAAAATGCACTGGTATAGTACACCTAGGACTTTTCAGACGAGGTGGCCAACTTCTCTGTGAGATTTAGCTATTTTGAATAGAATGTCGTATTTACACAGGCTACTTTTGCAGTAAGGTATTAAAAAAGGCAGAGGAAAAAGAGATGGAACCATTATCCAATCGAACTGAACGAATCTTTGAGAGAAAAATTTGTCTGAATCTTTCGAATGCTTACTAATAAATGCACCACAGCAGCAGAATCACAGCTAATGCGGATTTTTTTTTCCAGTATACATATAGGGACGCTTCAGAATGCCGGAAAAGCAAGTCGTAGGTTTTTAAAGCAGCAACCAAGAAAAAAGATTCTAGGTTAGATTATGAGGCATCGTGGAAGGTATACTAGAAGACGTACCCCACCTCGATTGGAGGTAGGAGAAGCGCATTGTTGGACGAGGATTTTTAACGCGATAGGACGTGTTTGTCGTGGAAAAGTGCATCATGCATAGTAATTTTTACTTGTATGATTTCTTGGGACAGCTTAATATAAAGTGAAATAAATATTTGGGGTGTTTCATCCATCGCTTCTGTTCGACATTGCTTCAGATAGTTGTTGACAATGAAGAACGAAAGTAGATCGGTCAGCCAACCACAATAGAAGAGACACAGCATCTGAATTGGAAATGGAAGCCACGATCCCAGGTCCATGTAATACGTGTCGTCGTAAAGCGGACATTCATTAATGGTTAAAACTCTATAGCTAGGATGCAATAGCAGAAATGGGGTCGCTCATCGTCCTAACGGAGAGCTGTTCTTCCTCTTCTTTTCGCCCTTTCTCATGCTTGTATGATTATAAGCAAACGGTTAGGTAGCTAGTAGGCAAGCGAGCGAAGGTTAACCATGCTTTTGCCTCTGGAGAAGCATGGATAGCTCGTTTCTACGACGTTTTGTCGTGTCATTCATTCTGCTGAGCGCCAGATAGCTACACCTGAGTACTTCAGTATGACGCCCCATTCTTAAACTATGTGGTAATCTCTCATCTGTTTTTTAGCCTTAAATACTCCACATCAAAATAATATCGAGTTTGGAGCCAGAGTAATCGCAGAAGGCTCGAGGCAGCATGTTCCACTTTCCCTTTTAAATACTTTACAACTTTTTATACTTTTGGCCTGGTTTGAATAGGTCGATGACAACGGTGTAAACCAGAGGAATTAGACTTTGGCTCAGTGCATCGATTGGGTTACCGCTTCGGTTCGATGGCGTTTCTTTGTGGAAGAATCATTTCGGAGCAGATAGCGAGCACCAGGAAACATCATCGTACTTGCTGCTGTTACTGGCATGCGTCGCTTACCGGTCAAACCAACCAGCCAGCCATCCTGGTTATATGAGTATAGATAGTAGTATAGGTCAACGCGCTTTGCTATGGTTCAGTGTGCAAGGAAGTAGGCAAACAAGTACTCGGTAAGGTTCTACGGCACGTTTCACAATGCACTAAGCCGGCATAGGTGAAAACCAGACACAAAAAACAAACGCGAGTCCTACGAGGAGCAAAGGCGAAGACCCCGATTCAGAATAAGAAAAGCATGAAAATGAAACGAGAGGGGCGAACGAAATAGCAGTAAGAGATGAGGGGCTTGCTGTAGTCGTCGGACACGAGGGGGAAGACGAGGAGGCGACGACGCAGGGGAGAGCGGCGTACAAGGAGCGATTGCGGCACTCTGCGAGCCAGCAGAACCAACAGTGCCACTGGCGTCTAGTCCATGCAGACAACCTCTTCTTACTGAAGCTTGGTCATTTCCACGTCCCATCTAGCGCGCACATACGTATGTAAGAACGTAGTAAAGTCACTTCAAACCCGTCATCATCTATGCAGCTGCAGTCGCTGCCTCCCAGCCGTACATAGGCCTTCCTTTTCTTGGATCGTCGTCGCAGCCGTCGTGTGAGCCGGCAAAGCGAAGTCATCGTGTCGGCGCTGCTGGTGCCGCCCACGACCACCATGACCGTTGCTGCTGCTACTGCGGTAGGCGCCTTAGCTGCTAGCGTCATCAGTGCACCATAACCTTACACAGCAAACGGAGGTAGAGGCTAGAGAAGAATTTTTCCCCATTCCATCTTGGTGCATTGCGCCGTCGTCGGTCGCCAAGATCAAACTCCAAGTGCTGTCGGCCCGCTGCACAGTCGTTTGCCCCCCACCCCCCACTCCCAGCACCCCTCGTTTCGTGGACCCCGTACGTCCTTTCGTTGTCCTCCTACGTCTCCTATTTCACTCGCATACACGAGTGTTTTCAGTTTCGACCCCACCACTGCTTCCGCACAGGCTACTAGTGCCAGTATAACCTCGGAGCCGCTTTCCCTTATCTGCCTCTTTGAGAGGACCCCCAGGGCGTTCGCAGAGGAAATGCGAGGGGAGGAACAGGAGAATGAGCGACTAAGTGAGGAAGAGTGAGGACTGTTGGTGGCTGGAAGGTTGGAACGATGATGGATCCACAGATGGCATAGCCGAGCGCAAGACGACTGCTGCCTGTGTGTGCCGTCCGCCACTACTGCTAGGCTTCGAGGGGGTCTGCGAGGAGTAGCTGCCTGCTTGGCACTCTGGCAGCAGGGGTGGTCTGCCGTGCTTCGTAAACTGACGAATGAATGAACTTTGCCACCAGCAATCGAGCGAGGTTCACCTTAAAGCTTCAACATAATCGTGCTTCAACAGAATCAAACTTCCTGCCGCCATTGAAAAACCGCCTAAATGTCCCCATTCAGTCCCACGTATATGCAGTATATATAAAGTGTATATGTGCACGTTCTATAGTCTGATATAAGATTGTGTATCAGGTCCAAGGCTAATGGACAAACGTGGCACTTAAATTTGAATTTTCTTTCTCTACGTTCTAATGCTGTTCCTGATACAGGAAATCTTCGCGTATTTTTATTTTATACTCCTGTCCTATGCATTGAATCGTTTCATGAAATACCAGTTTGTTTTTTTTTTGTCATTTCAAATTATGGCCAGCTCTATGATGGGTACAAAAGGCCGACAAATTACACACTTTTGCAGTTAATCACTTCTCTTTAGTGGTCAAGTCACCTTTTTCTAATACTTATAGCCCTTGAAGCGAATCTTCGTGTCGCTACGATTGCTCGATATCTGGCAATTTACATGCGTAAATTTGTTACATGCTTGCTACAGAATTTTGGCGTAACTAAACATAGATTTATATAGGTTTATATGCTGCACATGTAAAGGGGGCTTCCAGCATGTGATGGCAATTGTCAGTGACGACGCGTGAATAACCGGCTATTGATTCATAAAAAGAGGTGGAAACTATTTGTCTTCGGTTGCATGGTAAACACAATGTGAGAAAATCGTCGTAGATAGGTTTTGCACCCCATGAATGTTATTTACGTGGACACCCCAAGGGTTTATGCGTATGCATGCTTTGAAGTAGTAGTACGAAGATACAAGTCCAGAGCGCATCGAGCCGAAAATTCTCAAATGTTATGCACCATTGTCATATGTAGCCAATTAAAAGATATACGAGATACAGATATTGCAGATCATTAATCTATGTTTCATAGAATGATTAGAACTTTCGATTTTCTATCGAATCCCTCATATTTTTTCCCCATCTGACGTTCCCGGCGGTTGTAATTAATATTTAAAAAGAAAAAAACATGAATGTTAAGAGGTGTGTTTTCCACCTTTTTACTCTTGTCCCATGCTCTTCATGGTGGCCCACGATGACATCGAGCGGCGAAAGATCGCTTCTTCTTTCAAGACAAATCTTCATTAATAAGACGAAGCGGCATGAGGCCGTAAGTCCTTTGAAGGGTCCTTCGGCAGGCTCGCCTGCTGTTACCTTCGACTTGAGCAATTCCCGCAGTTTCATCCTCAGTGAGATCAGGGCTTTGGAGCATAAGACCTCGGGCCTTTGGGAAACGTCATCGCACACATTTCCACCTTAATGGAACACAGATACCCATTGGAACAACGGATTCAATGTATATGTACACAACCGGAATGTGTATATAAACGTAAGCTCGGGCGGGATCTAGCAAAACTGTGTCATACAAAATACAACTAAACGTACGGTATCTGGATCGCAAAGAGCTGGATTTGTTTCATGTAATGAAGAAGTATGTCTGAAAGTGCAAACACTGGAATAATGAAAAATCGTCCTACCGATTTGTGTTTGCCCATTCATCATACCCCAATCGACATCAAAAGGTGGCAAATAAGTTTCAATATTGTGGTTTAGTGCGCTTATCGCTTTTGACGTCGTTCATGACCCATTAAAATATACACAAACATAAATCGTTCTATTGGACAATACACATTATATATTTATCATCATAAGACGTGATGCTCATGGCCGAGCCGTATTTGAGCTGTAGCAATCAAACAGATCCCTTTTGGGATGCTATCGAAGTCGCTGCCAAACACATTTACCACGTCAAATCTGCAGCGTTTCGATTTTGAATAATCGACTCGTAAATTCATGTCTACCGGGCCAACTGAACGACCCAGGTTGGCAAAAGTAGGTCTGTCTTACATATTTCTCTATAGGAATTCATTTACCCAGCTACTCTAGGAACATTCCACTTCTTTCGTCTATGTAATTAAGTTCATCCCGACCCAGATAAGGGGTCAAGCACAGTTTATACGTACATTTTTAGTGTTAGTGTTCTTTCGTTCGGAACGATCTATCGAAGGTTTAATGTCGTCAAGTCGATTAGGGAAATGCGGAACGAATCACAATCATTTAAACAGCAGACAATGTGACTCATACACTGGACTGTTTCACAGTTCTCAATGAGAAAGTGCTAAGTATCGGAAAACTGAAGTACTCAGTTAACACCAATAGATAGTAAACTGGATACTACAAACTAAAAACAGCTCAAGGGCAACGTCCGAGAGTATTGCCACTAGGAGACGCTGGTCAAAACCTTGTCGTACCGTAAAGGGTGAAGCCTAGTGTAAGTAACAAGGTTTGCACATTAACTTGAAGCCGCTTCGAGATGTTCCAAATGTGTCATCATTATTGGATCATATTCATATGGTCTAAGGAACCTTTAATGATTCAGTGAGGACTACCTCGACGTATTAGAACAGGCATAAGCTGTGGTCGGAGGAAATCATCATACACCCTATCGAAGATACCGATCATCTCGATTACTGAGCGATTCCCTAGTTGTTCCTATGTTCTAGACACTATTCGTGTTAATAAGATATCAATAGCCTACAATTGCAGGGTTCTCCTGTTTCGTTTTAAAGCGGTCATACCGTTAAGTATAGATTTAGCTTATTCCATTGTTATGGTACTTGAATATTTTTTTTCCTGTCGCGTTATAATCTGTCCAGGCGTTCGATATCAATATGCCTTTGATGAGGGTCAGAGCTGACATTGCATATAGTGAGCTAACGTTCACATAGAAAATTCAAGTAGATCAACATCGATGATCTCTGCAACCTATTGCTGCTCCTCCAGACACCAGAAACTGATAATGCCTGCGACAGTAGACTGATTTTTTTTGTAGGCGAGCGATGTTAACCATCGTAGAGTAAGACCAAAGTGGACTTCCTATGTGCTACGTTTTCTAATGGAGCGAAGGAAAATTAAAAGGCCCGGTCAGGCTTTAAGAGTCGACAATATTTATCTCACTAAAAGAACCTATAAGGTCTTGGTCTCTAGGAATATAGTAGAGCGTATTCATACTTTGGCGTATATCTATAGCAGTATGAATAAAAGCGCTAATTGAGTACATAAAATATCATATTTATTTTATATGTGTACAGGATAGATGAAACGCAGCAGAACATCGGCGCAGTGTCGATACTCGGTAAACCTAGTAGGTTTCACACAATTGGAAAAAAAACAAGATGGTGGCCGACTTTTCAATTCGGCCATCTGAGCCACCAACCATTCGGCCACCAACAATGTAATCGTATGTCAAGACCACCTTAACTGTATCGTGTTACTTTCTTCCCCTTTACTCGAGGAAATACTATATTGTGTATATAATGTAGACCTTTAGATTTTTGACGTTGAAAGCAGGGAAACATTATTTCGTTTTGCTCGTGCCGAGAAATAAGTTGACGTTGAGTATAGAAATTATTCTATCAGATTAGTATTTTACTATACAGATGCTATAGAACATCCGTGAATAGAAACTATTCTGCAAAGGCGTGCTGGCCAAACCACTACATTGATAACTGGACATCTATATGGCCTTCCGCCGCCATTCTTAGCGATGTGTTTGTAACAGCGAATCGTGCAGGTCGTTTAGAGGTCGGACACGCTCGAGTCACACTTTAATAGCTATATGTTTAAAGGTGAGTTAATACACAGAAAACAAATGCACTGAAAGTGGCCTACCGCCATGGGCCACCGCTACGGGCAGTCATACTTGGCCACATAGTCCCATCACACGATAGTTGTTTTTATTATATTTAGCGCGCTAGTTTTGCGCCCTTACGCAAGCGTTCATTCATGATTCTGTGCTCCATAGGGCGAGCGTCAACATATAGCTAATGGTTTAACTATCTACGCTGTCACCGCTTGACGCGTTTCCGGTGCCTTCCTCAAGCCCAAACAAGACATGATCTAGCGGCCAAAACCGGTGGTAGTCGAAGTAGTCGGCGACGTTGTACTACGCATAGGGCATTGATGGGGAACCTCTGTCCATCAGTGCCCCATCTCCGGTTCCTCTGGGGGCCTCTGAAGTGCTGGGCTAACAATACATTGTCTAATCTTCTCTTCTTCGTCAAACCGCGTGTTTATTGCGAGCACTTAACGCGCTGCTTGCCTGCAAAGTTATGACCGCGAATCCAAGAGCCACCACAGGAGAAAAATCAGCTTCCACTCCCGTCGCCTACACCGCCATTCTGTAAACTAAACGTTGCTGAGTCTTGGCGTAGGACTATGGTTTTCGTCCAGTCAACTTCATACTGAGGTGGCTTTACACTCAGTAGGCTCGTCCTTGCGTTGCTGTTGTTGGCTGCTAAGCTGATACGAAAA
The DNA here is from genome assembly GCF_002532875.2 of Varroa jacobsoni. NCBI lineage: Eukaryota > Metazoa > Arthropoda > Arachnida > Mesostigmata > Varroidae > Varroa > Varroa jacobsoni. The sequence continues at coordinate 10,021 of NW_019214882.1, read as the reverse complement.
GGTCCTTATTTCTTCTAAAAAGGTTTCATGAGTCTTCTATTACACATGCGCTCATATATTCAATAAAATTTCAGAGGTCTTGAGGCAAGACAAGGTTACCCATTATTCCCTTTCCCATTTGACTATCGATTTTTTGCGGAAAATGGGGTTTGCAAATAAAAAAAGCGGCAAAAAAGTGGCAAAAAAGTGTCATAAAGATCTGCAAGATGAGTTAATCGGCGTTCCTCCTTTCATCCAGGATTTGCATTTTCGTGATACAACAGGATTTTATATCTATTTCTTTTCTTCATGATACTCTCAATTCAGTCAGTTCTCCTTTCAAATGGTTTTCTGGCGTTTCATGCTTTATATATAGTGGCTAATTCAGTACTGGTCATATGGACGAGGTTAGGTAAATTGTCGATCCTGAAAGAATTGCCCTCCCAGGAGCAACTGGGTAACCTCAAGGGCGAAAGAGAGAACACAGTGCTACCAAAGAGAGAGACAGAGAATTAAGCTTCTTTGGCTGTTGCTCAGGGCGCTGATTTGCAGATGTCAAACTAGTAAGCGACGGTCTCATTTACGCACACCCTTGACCTACCTAATGCCCTATGTCCTTGTGCCCACCGTCCGAAACTATTCTGTCGAACTGCTAGTAACCTTCAACCGCGTGGGTCCTTAATTTCCTTTTACACACTTCATAGGCTACGCTTTTATATTGGAATCTTGTACAGAAGTTACTGCAACCGACCCAGTGGCCATGTCTTCGGTCCCCCAAATGTTGTTGGGTTCCGTCGTTGCGGTCTTATTGGGTAGAGACCTTCGGGCTCCTGGCCTATGGCGCTTGAACGCGGCAGCGTACCGTGTCACTACTCTTCTATTTGCAGAACCTGAGGCACCTGGGATCACTACGGTGTTTAGAATTTATTTCAAGCATGATGATTGCTGTTAGGGGCGCGACTGTACTCTCCGCCATTCGTTGACGGCATTGACTTCATTGCTTGCCCGTGTCAATCGTGCGGGTCCTAGTTGGCAACTGCTGGATTGATCGTTTAGCGGAGGCAGGGTTGACAAGGCTACATGCGGCTTGCTCCTGAAGGGTGAGAGCGTAACAGGCCTGCTTGACATTCGCGTCTGGCCGTTGAAATAGAGCTCAGGTGAAGATAAAATGGCTGATAGATGAAGTGACCACCCATGTAGAGGGCACAACCACTGGGTTACCAACTAACGGCTGGGTTGGCCGGGTCGCTTCTCCACTGTCGCTCATGCCTTTGGTTGAACTTATGAAGTAATCAACGTTATTTGTTGTAAAGCTTTTCTGCTAAAGATGAAAGGGTGCGATTCGAGGTCAACTCTAACCAAGTTCCAACACGTTGAAGGGAACTATATGGAGCATCAAGAGTTAATCGGCAATCGAGGAAGATGCTGGAACCCCGAAGCCGAAAGGGGACTGAATGCCGCGATAACGACGAACGGGACTGTGAGATGCGAGTAAGCGAAACAATATTTTAAGTAAAGGGTTCAGTAGCTAAAAGGGACTAAAAAAACAGTTTCCACGTTGGGCTTCTGTCTATATGGTTGCGTATATGTATTCTTCGACTTTGCTGGTAATGCAAACCACGTCTATGCTATACGATTATTGCTTTAGAGTTCTTACTCTCTGGGAAGATCCACCACCACCATCTTTAGTGCTTGTCTATTGGAGGACAGTTCTCTCCGCTGCCGTCATTTCTACTCAACTGCTATTTGCGCTTATTTCTCTTTGTGGAAGCCAAAAGTGGTTTACCATGCAGTCTACCGTGCGAGCAGTGGATTACCCATCCTAGCGGGTTCTCTTGTGGAAATCCTTTGTCGTCTACCGTTGAGCTCGCCTATCTGGGAAACATCATTCCATTGCACTAACGGACTATACCTAAAATGATCACCTTCTAAAAGACACTGTTTTTTCTACGAGGGTGAACTGATTCGTATTCTGTCTGTTGTCACTCAACTTCTTCTATTGACTTCTTTTACTCGCAGCGGAGGCATCGAAGACCGTGGCCTCACCATCACGGCTACCTCTGGCTTCTGAAGTCACGTGTGCCAAGCATAACAGGTATATAAAAAGAACTGGCCTGAGTGTGAAAGGCCGACGAGCATGGCCCTCAAGGAGCCATGAACATGTGTCTGAATTCGTTAATTTACAGAAGTAGTTCCCAAATGTCTCATCCAATCATTACTTTCTATCCTTAAGCTGCTGTGGCGGCTCACATGATTCCAGGATGCCAAGATACGCATGCGTCGAGTAAAATGGAGTAAGGCGGAGATAAAAGACTCACACCGAAGAAAACGTGGCTCGTTCGGTTGAAGTGTCCCTGGGGGCATCAGACATGAGTTGCTAATGCCACTTCCTTCGCTGGACATGACGCCATCTAAAAGTGGACGAACTATAGTTTCATCGGACGCACATGTAGGCGGCGTAGGTTTCTTGAGGCATCACGTGAACCTATGATGGACTGTTCTCAGGATTCCCTAGCAGCACCGAAGCGCATACCCCAGGCGACCGTTGGTAATGATAATAGTAAAAGGGATTTTTTTTTTTGCTGCTTAAAAGATAAAACGCAATACTTGCCCACTCACTAATACTATGTTGTTTTCCTACGTTTAATTTATGCATTACAAACTTCATGTTGTTCAACTTGATAAGTGGATCACAAAACTAGCGGGCTACTTTTCTAAGGTCGATAGGGAGACACAGGGGCGAATCTATGCTTTCCATGAACAGCGTTGTTCTTGGCATTCGTCTGGGCAACAACAAAGCAAAGTTTGTAATCTGTTTTACTCAACGACAGAATATCTTTAACATTTCATAAATTGCACCAAATTTCAGTGTAAATTAACAACATTTGTGCGCCTGCCTTGTTCTACCTTTAACACGAAGTGCTTGTACCCGAGTAATTGAAATGATAAAACCAAGTCTAGCTAATTTTTTTTGCGTATTTCAAACTTAAAAAAAAATGACTGAAAAGCATTTCCGGCTTGGTATTGAATATGAAAGTTCTTAGTTTTATCGTATCTGTTTATCGAGGGGTGACTTACCAGCACGCTTCGCGAAGATCTGCGGGGTTGGTTGCATTGAACTTGCGCTCTTTGCCGGAGTCATCTTTCTTCTCGAACATCCCCTGGAACGTGTTGCTGCAGAGCTCGGTGTCCTGGATTGCCTTCCCGATGAAGCACTCCGCACTCGCAACTCCAATTAGCTCCGACATCAGCGACACTATCCAGCCCATTAATGCAAATAGACATAGACAAATACAATATCAATTTTCGTTTCACAATACTTTCGAGAAGCATATGGAGTAGGGTTTTTTTGGGGGAAGGGAAAGAGAGGTTGGGTAAATTTTACATCATTGTTCGTGAAACGCTTCCAATGAAGGGCTGGCACACATGGGAACTGCCTTCGTCCTAGCTTATTCATCATGTAGATGCCCATAGACATTCATTACGTTTATTATTGAGGGACGATGTTAGGAACATGTATCAATGCTCAAAAGCAGCTCAGCTGTGGCATTTCCAGTATCTCGCATCTCGGAGTAATCGTTGTCATTTTCCTGCTTAGTTCCTCTCCGACAGTTTGGGTGCAAGTCGGATCTATCCAATGTTTCTTTTCTACTATACGATTCGAGGTTCGATACGACCGTTCGAATCAGGACAAGATATAGTTATATGTTGTTATTCAATGTTATTGCTACGTACGAATTTGAAGGTCAATATGAAACTGAATAACCGTTCTATACGGATTTGTGAAATCGATATTTCTTAGTGTCCATACGCACACATGAGTACTGAAGTGTCGAAGAAGTCACTTCGATGCTTCGACGAGCGTAACATAGAGTTCCCGCGCTGAGATTTCAGTTGCGTTTGTATAGTTAGTAGAGTAGAGAAAACTTTATGATATATTGTGATACAAAGTGGTTTGAAAATTCCTTCAACTTTCGGTATGCCTCCTCGGGAGCTCGGTCTGTGCGGCGAATCGACAAGAAGATGACAAATAGCTTGCAAGCTATTCGTGGATTGAAACTTTCTTGTACAATATTTCTTTCATTTAAGCTGAATCAATCAGTTCTGGCTGTCAGTATACATGCAGAAGCCCTGAAATTTATGGTTATTGCTCGTATTTACATTACACCGGAGCTTCCTAATGAAGCACAGAAGTTAATTTACGAGATAGATTGCTCTATAACAATATGATAACATGAGACTAGAGATCTAATCTATAGGCCTGATATTATACAATGAGTTAGAGATCAATAAAGGGTGACGTACTATATAATTTACGTCTAAATATATGTTTAGACGAGACAAAAACAGATATTATTTTCAGATCAGATTTTATCTGCCGACAGAGGCATTGCTGACGCACGTGTCTATTCAAAGCAGCTGCCTGTAGCTTCGATGATTGCTTAAATACGGGGCCTAAACCAGTCACAGGTGGGTGTCAGAACTTTGTTCGAAGGTGTCAGAGCATTCTTATTAATATTTTCAAACGCGTTGTTGCCGAAATTTATCAGGGGCTTATCCCATATCTGATAGCCTGATAGATTAAGTACTTCTTCTAGACTATGCTAACGCCTCAGCGAACAAGTCTTGAGCTAACTGGATCGTACAAGTATGTACGCCATTTTGTTAAAAAAAAAAAGTGTGTGCTCTGCCGTTATTGTACACACTGGATTTCGCTGTTTTGCCGCAGACTTCAGAACATCGAATAAGCTTTTTTGGTAAGGGATACGGTATTTTGAAACGGGCCTGATAGCATTAGGTTTTCTTCACTAGACTGAACACAACACGTAGAACGTGGACACCGGCTGGAAATTTGGCTTAACTTATAATAAAAACGTCGTTAAATAAAAAAAAAAAAAAAAAAAAAGAGTCTTTTTTCCCAGACGAATGCTTTCTTATCTCTGAAGATTCGAAACGAATATGGCGATTATCAACCGGGAATCATCGCGTTAAAGGACTGACAAGAAGGAACACGTGTGGCTATAGGCCGTACGGTGAAACACATATGCGGACAGAACGGACGAGTGTTACGGCCCTTACCAATAACCGTACGCATTTTTGTCGCTATACAAAACGAATAAGTAGCACTAATACCGGCACTAGTGCATGTATGTATATTAACGCAATGGGTTCCATCTCCCTTATCTTATATTGTAAGTTTCTGATATATAACTAAGAAGCACATCGAGCATTTGCAGCTGGACGCAGAATTAAAGCAATAAAGTACTTAGAAGTTGATTGGAAGTTGCCTTGTATCTTACTTTATGCTCAAAGTGCTAAATCTAGGACCTAGTATTTGCCGGCAGATTACGTTACGAGAATTAGGTATACAGTTATAGTTAGTTCCTGCATACTATTCCAGAATGAAGAATAGCAGAATTTGTTCCGCAGATTTCACAAACAGTTTTATTCTTATCATTCATTGCGTTCCTTTTTCTTGAATAGTCACACTTCCTTATTGGGCTGTAGCTGCGGAAAATCATCACCAGGCGGTAAGGGGGCAAGCAGTAGGTACAAGTGGCTATCTTCAACCTCGATATTGTCGTCATGCCTTGAGCGCGTCATTCGAAATAAAAAAGATATAAGCGGAAATGTCCTGCAGTATGAACGTTACCGCTATAGAGACGAGGGTCACTGGAATCTAGGCCCGTTCAGCAATACTGGAACTACACAATAAGGGCCACCAGCTTCTCGTCTGTGGTTCGCCTAACGAATGCGAGGAAGGGTGACGTGCTGAAGCAACGTTAGCCATTACGTTCACCCTCGCTACCACTGTAGACCTACTGTACATCTCAGAACTTGCCGCATTCGTTGTCCTGATGGCGTCAACCGACCACTAGTCAGATTGGCATAGTGTAGTGATGGCGCTGGTTCTGTGGATGGCCGGCCAGCAGCGGCAGATGTAGCCGCTGCTGCTGCTTTTACCGGGGCAGGAAAAAGAAGGAGTAGAAGGTCAGACTTAGGCTGCCACGATGCTAAGATCACCGCCAGCGGCAATACCGCGAGATATCATACTACAGAAGTGAGCATTTGTGGAAGCATATAGGGGAAGTGCGCAGGAGTAAAACGAAGAGAAAAAGAAGGAAGAGGGCCGCCCGTTCTCACCCATCCTGTCCCGTTCCTACAGTTCAGGCTGCAGCAGGACTTCCGACAAACGCTGGACAAGGGAACAGGGCAGGAAAACGGGCCTTTAACACCCAGGTCTTTAAGGACGTGTTCTCAGTCGGCTCTTAGACCACTGAGTGGCCCGTTACTGTTCTTCTCGGACCCGAGCATGGTGGTCGAAGAACAGACGAATGAGCGGGAAAGTGTACGGACGACGGAACACGAGCATGCGCAAATGGATGGACGGTCAGACCGACTGCTGCACGGAGAGATGTATGTTGCTTTGTTGCTTGGATCACTCGGGCTGTCACACGTAGGGGGAGAACTACAGAAGAAAAGCGCAGAATTCCGGAAGGAAGTTGTATGAGCGGAACGCTTTGCTAACGCGAAATCTACATATGGGCCGAGGCAATGATTGCTAGTTAGCCAGGCTTGCGACAGTTAGCGCTAAACTTCAGCCTATTCGCGCTATCATAAATGATATCAATAATACAAAAAACAGAAATGCAAATATATATCTAAAGCTGCATTTATTGGCTACATATCACGCAGCCTTTAAAGAGCAGCGTAGCTATTAGGGAAAAGAATCTCGGATGCACTCTGAAGACCAAAAGTAGTTAACCAATTCAAAATCACTTGACAGCAAAGCGTCATACAAATAACCGGCTTATTATGGTACAAACAAACATAGAATTCAATTTGAAAATTAATGGTTCATTATTTAGATTCATTAATTTCGTGACTATTAACCGTATACACCATGTTACTGAAAATAACAGTAAAACTAATGTAACTGTAATACTTAGGCAATTTTACTATAAATAAAGTTTTAAAAAATCATTACTTTAGTGACTTTTTTATGCCGACTATCCTTGCGTATTTATATCGTCATATTTTTGCTTTGGTGAGATGTCGCACACGGCCCGTGTTGCATTTATGCACTGTTCGATTACGTTGAGACGTCTCATCAACTAGCTCGGCACAAGTTTCCCGTTTGACTTTTCGAAAGGGTTTCCTTCAATTTTAGCTTTTATAAGATGACCAACATAAACCGTACGTGGCACAAGCTTAGAACGCTTATGGCTCTCGACATTTTTACTTTCTGAGTTGGTGCCCAGAAGTTCGTTGTTTATATAGGGATGACATTACCGGCGATATGCTGATTTTGTATCTCTTTATTCATAGGAAAAATGGCTATCAACCTGTCCCAGCAAACGAAAGGAATAAAGGGATAGATATTGAAAGGCGATTGAAATTGTCCTTCTAATCCAGTTGTTTGCAAAGGATCAGGACCACAGCTGTACGTGTGAACATCTATGCACGCACAGGAAGGGAGACCTAAAGCAGCCCTTCAGGGAACAAGAGTGGATTACCTGCGTTCGAACAACTGCAAATATACTTCTGTATTTTTCTTGGTCAAGGCACATACACGAACTTGCTGATGCGCCACTTCGGCACTTGCACGGGGTCCGCCAGCAACAGACAACTCGTTTAGTACGTATTCAAGGATTCGGCTTCATGCCAGACTAATTAGAAAATGGATGCAGGTCTTGCTTGAGTAATTAACGTAGCTTAATTAACGTAACATAAGTATGAGAAGGAATTGTCGCCATTTTATAAATCTTCCAAGGAACCTATCCACTGGCTACTATGATGCCGATATGACGATATCAGTAGCGCCTGCGGATAACTAGCAACCCAATGCTATTGACTATTGCTTCATTCTAATTTCGGGCTACCAAACAATTTCTTCGTTTACCATCATCAATAATAGCAGTCAACTTGATTGTCTTCCAATTATGCAGTTGATACGTTTCAGCAATGCATAATTTAATTAAGACAGTGACAATTCAGCGGGAAAACAAATAGACGCTCGCAATTGCGCGTAAATAGTGACTTTCCGTTCGAAAGCTTGAAGATATTTCTATTTATCCATCTATCTATGGCTGTTATTGTTGCTTTGCGCCACTATCCATGATGGCTTGATAGATGAAGAAATATATTAGCTCGCTTCCGTTTTGACACTGGGTTACAGCCTGCGTCGAGGGTGTTACTGAATCGAGCTCCAAGACGAATGCGATGCTCGTAAGTTCTATTTGCTGGGTGAAGATGTGTACCTGTCGTTTACTCGCCTATGTACAGCTTTCGCGATTATGCCAAGATGCGTTAGTAGGAGATGTACAAAAAACAGCCAAGGCTGAATGAGCTCAATACCGCGTTGGTCCACGTCACCGATTACGTTTGCCAGCTGCTTATAGGTTCGACTAGCGGCCCCGAGATCGTCGACGCAAACCCAAGAGCACATAAAACGTGCGCTGCCATTTACGGCAAAGCCAGCACTCGTGATTTGTTCACTGAAGCAGCGCTTAGGCCAACTAATTGAGACTTACCAAAATATCCTTGTCCTACGGTATCTTGTACCCGTGTAACTGTATACTTTTCCACTCTACCTCTTATAGAATATTTTTCTTACTTTGGTATTAGAGAGTGGTCTGCCTGAATATGTAACGCCACACTGAACAAGTAGGACAAATGTTCGATTATTGTCCAAATTTAGCAGTATGTACATATATCCCCAACGCCCCAATAGCTTTCAGTGGGCAGGACACAAGAAAAGAAGTGTTGAGTATTGCCTTTTGCTGCGTTGAAATAAAAGGACTGACCCTTTGTCTTCTTTGATAAGAACAGTTTCCTTATTCCGCGGGTGAAATAGCAAAACAGAACGAGGGTCGCGTGAGATATCATTGATGTCTGAGCCATAGTAATCGCACTATTATACTATCCGAAGCCACAACAAGAAAGCAACTCCATTTGGTGGCGAGTGGCTTATAGTTTGGAATGCTGTTACTACTTATCCTGTTCAAACCCGGAAACCCAAAGCTAGCCCAATTTTCGTGTAGCTCGCCGCTCTCATCTCGCTTTTTGTGCGATGCTAATGTACACTTTGTTCGTTCTCGCTTCCCTCCTTTACGTCCTCTCTTCTGTCCTCTACTGGTTTTGACCTTCCTTTCTTTTTCTTTCCCTCATCCTTCTTACCCTTAACCGCTTCCTCTGTCTCCCCGTTCCGATCTCCCGTTTCCCATTCGCTTCCCCGCCCGCTATTTCGTCTTCCATTCAGCCCTTCCTCATCGTACGGTGGCAGCCTACGGGTAGTTAGCCCTGGGGAAACAACGGCAGACGCCACCAACCCCCAACAGCAGATGCCAACGGAAACAGCTAGCTCAGGAGGAGGACAAATAATTTATTCGCGTAATTAGTGCGATTATTACACGCTTCATATAGACAGTTTCTCTTATATAGTCCCGGTCCCTTAGTTGATTTTCACTAGCAGTCTAACGATCAGACTTCGGCCTTCTATAAAGAGATACCGAATCCTCTCGAAGTCTTCCCCCCTCTATCATCCAAATGGAAGTCCCGCTTCCTTACATCTACTTGCGACCACTCCTCGACACAACCACCCATTCACTCCGCTTCATCTTGACGAAAAGCTATGCTGCCTGTATCAATGGCTAAGACAAAGTTTTGCTCTTCTTAAGGAGAGCCCCAAATACATCTGCTGCAGATTGTGGGCGTAAACAAACCATTTTCCATTCCATTCGGGTAGAGTAGAGACGCGAGTGATGGTAGTTAGCTAGCCCAGGCTTTATAGTGCCGTAGATCGGCTAAAGGCGTCATGCATGCGTCGAAACAGCCACAAACGAGCTCTCAAATGCACACATACGCACCAACAAACAGGCGCACATTTACTCACAACGGCGGGACTAGGTAACTACTTAAAGATGATTGGGTATAGAACTAGAAGTTTATGCAGCGGCTGAACACAAGAAGTCGAGCACTTGATAAAACTGCCATTTCGACCACACATATACAGATTCCTCTGTACCCATCGCCTATATAT